>NC_092047.1:19064293-19365592 GCF_003086295.3 Arachis hypogaea
CCATTTACTTTATCAAGTTCAACTTTTGAATTTAATCTATTCGGATTGGTTGCATCAAATAACAAAACACTTTAAATTTGATCTGAACCAAATTGATTACAATTTTATTGGTCGAATTCTCAATTTTTCAAAATACAACTTGACCCAACTCATTTATATACCCCTACGTTAAATAACTTTATTATCCGCTTTACTATTTTAAAAAATTTGGACAACATACATTAATATATCAGTTGAATTTTTTAGATATGGGAATAATAATTGTAAATTACAGAAATACTGACCAATTTTGGGTTTTACTAAAATATGGCAGGACGATTGTCAAATTCGGAAACAAAAGTGATTTGTTTTAAGTGTAAAAATATGTAAAAATAAAATAGTTAGGAACTTGAAAAAGTCAAAATTAAATAAATATAAATAAGTTAGGACGATTTATATATTTTAAAAATAAAAAGTGAAGAAAATTCGGAGTGGTGATTTTTAAACATTTATATGATTTAAAATTATAAATGTCATGAAACTACTTATCCCAAAAGTTTAAGTTGATGGGAGAAGGTAACATTAATGGTTATTTTTTTAACATTTTTCTTCAAGTAAGAGTCTCTTTTTGGGTTTGCTTGATTTTCTATTTCTTTTTATTTTTGGGGATTCTCCAAGGATCGAATTCTTGACCTTTCGGACATAGAGCTCTGATACCATGTCATGAAACCACTCATCTCCAAAAACTTAAGCTGATAGAAGAAGGTAACACTAATGGTTATATCTCTAACAATGAAAAATAAAATCGAAATGACCAATTTCTAGTAGGTACAGTGCTACCACTTAGAGAGATATCACTATTATGAGTGTCATCTGAAAAAAAAAAAAAAGCGTAGTATGTCACCAATTATTTTTTAATCATAATAAACCAAGTCATTGTTGTTAAGTATGTAAAGACAATTTTATCTTGGTATATTATTTCATATATAAGATTGAAAATATACTCAATTATTTAAGTCGCTTGACGTGATTCGATTCTAATGAATTGTATGAAATTAATCTGTCTTATAATAAATATGTATTCAAATTGTGGATTTATATCACATGATGCAATGGCAATTGTAATTTGATCATAAATCACATAAGTTGATTATGTAATAATAATAATAATAATAATAATAATAATAATAAAATTAGGATAGACAGATGATACTACAAGGCAAGTGTATGAATAAAAGGAAGGAAAAGGGATAAGAAAAAGAAAATGAAAGGGTGGAGAAAGGAAGATTTTACCTTCCCCATAAGTGCATGATTTGAGCAAGTGACTGCAAATTTTTCTGATGAATAGGAAGAGAGGGTTTCTCTCCAATCCAAAAGACTAGGCACTGCAATTTCTGAACTCGACCCACGTTATCAATAGTGTTTTTCAGAGATCACTACCTGCTATGCGTAACACAATTATTGCACCACAAAATTCAACCCCTTAAAACAAATTTATATATTAAAAAAAAAAATCAGAGACAAAAGCAAAGAAAGTGTACGTGGGGATTGGGATTTGGAGTGACAATCACCTTTCATTCTTTTTAGCTTTGACATTTCCTTGCTACTTACAAGTTACAATGCATAGGAGTATTTTAGTGTATGTATCATGTATTCTTTGCTAGCACTTTAATTATTTTTATGTATAACTTGTAAGCTAAGATTTTTTATATTGAGAAAAATTATATTAAATGTCTCGAGATTTTGTTCAAATTTTAATTTTATTCTCAAAATTTAAATATTTTAATTTAAAAATTATATTAAATGTGACTGAAATTTTTAAATATTGGGACTAAAATATGTGAAATATAGGAATATTAGAGAATTTGGTATTTTATGTAAATGTGTGAGCATTCTGCAAATATAGAATACACCTAACACGAATTATAAATATTTTTTATATTCAAAAAATAAAATTTCAAGAGGCCGAATTATGAATTAAACTTTTTTAAAATTCAAGTGTTATTATTTGAGGAGATCAAATTCCAATTTTTTTTTCTTTTATTTAAAAACACAATGGAAAAGACGTTTTTCAAATCCCATATCCTTGCATTATTGCATTTTATCTAATAATATCAAGTTTCACCCATTCAAACATAATATTTAAATAAAAAGTGATAAAATATTTTATTTTTTTTATTACTAAATTATTAATAACGTATGACCGAGGCTAATTTTTTTAATATTAATAAAAAATATATGTTAGACTAGATTATTTGGCTTTAGATAAAATTTACTCTATTATAAACTTTTCTTTAACTTTTTAGAAGACACAAAACATCATTGACGTTTTCATTAAAAAAAAAAATATTCTAAATTTTTTTATGTTTTATCCACGGATCACACCATTGTCCCTCTCAATACTGGCCGTCAAAAAATTGGGAGAATAAAGTTGATTGATGACTAACCCTTTAAAATTTATGGTGAAAATTCAGGTGTAGTCAACTTTACGTGAAATTAATAATAAGAGTTCTTAGATGCAAATTTAGTGAAATCAGTCAAATCATTTAACGACTTTCAACTATCAACTTTACGTAAAATTGACAGTATTTGAATTTTTACCAAAATTTATAAGGCTAATTAAAATTGAAGCACTTCAGACATACGCTTTGAAAGTAAAATTAAGATGTTTTAATTTAAGAAAAATGTTAATTACTCAGACAAATGCTAGGAGTATTTAATATGTATTTTCTTAATTAGATTTATGCATGCATTTACATTCACATGATTATTTAAGTAGGGTAAGTGAAATTTTTTTTTACGCAACAATATATAATTTAATGTGTATATATATAAAATCTTTTTCTACTGCGCTGCTAATATATATATAAGTGATCATACATTTGGAAAGAAATTTTTTTTATCAGATTAAGGCTTTGGTTTGATAAAATTTTTGAAAATTTTTTTGTGTGTTCTAAAATTACAAATACTTTGTTTTGTGTTTGTAAAATTAAAAAAAAATTATGTGTTTATTCTTGTATTTAAAGCTTTTAAAAATTAGGTGCTTTTGAAAACATTTTTAAGAAAAATTTAAAGTTAACTTATATTTATTAAAATTAAAAAAGTCGAATATAATCTCATACGTTAATAAATATTTTAATATATTCTTATATTTATGTTTATTATGATTTTTTTAATTTTAAAAATTATTTTATAAAATATAATTATTGTTATTTGTGCATATTAAAAACTATTTTTAGTCTTCTTTGTCAATATAGATATTATAATTTTTAAAATATTATTTTTCAAAAATTAATTTGATAAGCTATTTTCGAAAACTAAAAAGTTTACCGAGCTAAGTCTAAAAATGTTAGAATTTTAGTAGACGTCTCAGATTAGTTAGAAATATAATTAATTAATGTGTCAACACTTTTTAGATGTTTTGAGGACAATTCATTACTTTTATTCTAATCTATCTAGCTATTAGTTAATTTTAGGTTTTATTTAATTTGCTGTCAAACCTATGACTAATCTTCTTGTGTCCCTCCTCTTGGATTCGTTCTCTGAAAATTAAAAAGTGAAGGAGTCTTACAGTAAGTTATTGCTTGATTGTACAAAACATAGAGGTTAGTGTTTTGTATGTTTTGAAGGCTTTAAAAGGGATCTCACCCCCATCTTGGTATAGGGGTGTGAAAATGGGTTGGACCTCCCAAGTTTATGGCTAACATTTGATTTGACTTGACTCAATTCAGCTTATTTGTTAAAATGGTTAAGCATGTGCATTTTAGAATATTTTGTTAAAAAAGATTTTATGCAACCAAATTATTATTTTTTTTTTCTTTTCTTTAATTTAGATATAGGAAAGAAAATAGAAGGAAAGAAAATAAGAGGAAAGAAAATGAGAAAAAAAATAGAAAAAAAAATAGAGTTATTCGTATGTTGTTTGGATTAAGAGAAAATAGATGAAAAGAAAATAGAAAGAAAATTGTCTTTTGTTTAGATGGAAAAAAAAGTGAGAAGAAAAAAAATCATAATAATATAAAATTATATTAATATCCTTATTTATATTATATGTAAATTATAATTTATTAATGATAAGAGATATAAATGTATAATTTTATTCATATTTACCATATTTCTCTTTATTTTCATCTCATTTGTGAAAAAAAATAATTTAGTGGGTTCCACACTATTTTTTTTCTTTCTCTTCTCATCCAAACAATAAAAATTTATTTTTTCATCTATTTTTTTCTCTAATTCTTTTTTCCTTCAAATTCCCTCAATCCAAACAATCTGTAAGAATTTCTACAGTACTTAAAGTTACGGCATATAGTGTATATATAATTTATTAATATTAAAAATATTGTTAAAATTAAAATAATATTTTTATTATTTCATAGAATTTTTAATTTAAAAATAAAAATAAAAATATTAATAGAATAAAAAATATGATTTTAATTTTAACAATAATTTTATAGATATGTTTGTGTGTAATATGCAAAAAACGGTTAGTTTATATAAAAAATAAATTACACACACATATAATGAAAATTCAATAGTTGTAATTACGTAGTTTAGATCTTCAAATGATTTAATAACGTAAATTATTCTTTAGTTTAATATAGAATTAACTATTAATGTATGAAAAAAGGTCCATAATAACACATAAATACTGTATATTCTGTGATTTCATAATTTAAAATCTATTATTAGCAATATTATTATTGACAATATTCTATTGTACTCTTTTTTTTTTCAAAAGGAAATGTTGAATAATAAACCAAATGATAAGTGGTGAAGAAAAAAATAAATTAAAATTATTATTAATATACATGTCAGTTCAATTCATGACCGCCACTTATTTTTTTTGCATTGGAATTAAGTTATCCATTGTGTGTATGGGTGGAACCTGCAAAATATCAGAGATCTGCCCTCCGATCTATCGATAATAAGAAGTCCTAAGAAAAACGGTAGTAATCAATTAATTAATAATTATAAAACTATACTATATATAGAACTTGCTACATACAGGAACAATTAATAATAGCTTATTTAAGACCCTGTTCCTTAGTTCTATTTTTAATTTTTCCATTTACTCCAGAGTCCAGAGAGCTGAGGCAGATGGCCTTTAAGCCAAATTTAGTAATATTATGGTGATGGTCAATTGGTCATAGTGCTCGTTATTGGTGTATATTGTCCTACACCTGCATCTCATTGTTTCCTTAATTGTTGTTAATATTTACTACTACTTTTGTAACTTTCAGACCTATTTTCCAAATCGATCATGGACACTTTTAAGTTATATATATAAATATGATAACGTTGGGTGAATGGATAAATATTTAAAATTTTAAATTCATAATACTGCTATCCAGAGAGTCCTCATTTTGAGAAGAAATAAGTCTCCATCTAATTCCGAAAAAAAAAATCACATTGAGAATAAAATATAAAAAATAAAAATACAAAAATTAATATTTTTATATATATATTTTATTTGATAATAAATTAAAAAATATATACAATAATAAAATTATATAATTATAAAAATTTGATAAGAATAATAAAAGAAAAAATAAAAAATAAGATAGGTCTTTTATTAGTGTTTTTGTATTTTTTCTGTTAGAAAAATATAAAATATATCAATTCAGTGTCTTTGTATCTCATCTCAGTGTCCCGTGTCTATAAACACTAAAAGAGAACGGCGTTTAGCAGCGGCGAATTGCTTGCGTCTTGCTAAACTGCCGCAAAGTGATGGAAAAACTGTGGTTCTTATAGCGGATTTTGTCTCCGTCAAAGACCGGTCAGGATACCTGTAATTTTGTGCCTCAACCGCTCCAAATTACATAAAGCTCAAATTGACAAAAGAATCAAAATTGGATGAAGTAAGATTCAATACCCCTCATTTACGCTGTTACCTAGATTATTTCTTTATCAATAATAGGTTTACCATTGTAATTATTTTTTAGTGAGAGTACATAAGAAGTACATAGTATATAAGGTGTAATAACTAAACAAATATTTTTTAAGGGGATTTTTCATTATCTCCAACAATGAGAAGAACTTATTTCTCTCCCTCTCTTAATCCCTTCTGGTTCATCAAACCATCAATATCACAGCTTGAACAGCTTAGGGCATGAGATTTTCTTCGTACGCGTAAACCCAAAAGGGGGGCAAAGGCACCAATTACCAAGTCCAAGACTCACTCTTGCAGTATACATTCCATCCATCAACTGCAGCCGCTATATCGTTCCTCATCACGGATCTGCTCAAGCTGCCGCATATCTCCCGTGCGCGAAAGGAAGGTGGAGAGGCACGTTCGTTGTTCGTCCCTCCACCGTGCACGTCCCGGTGTCGTCGCGTAGCTTTCCACCCACCCCGGTGTCGTCATCCTCAACCTTGCCCCCGTACCATGTTGTGTGCCGTTCGAATGCACTCTCTCCTCGCTTCCTGGTTCACTTTCTCCCCCTTTTCTTACCCTTCCAATTTCATCTTTTGTCCTCGTATCTTTGTTTGAATTGAATAATTTTGATTGTTGATCGAATCTATTTGCACCAAATTCGTTTAATTGCTTGTTCCCAATTCGGTTCCTAACCTGGTTCGAACCCTAGTCCCAATTTAATTGTTCCTAATTTCTTACTGAAAATATATGGATGATAATGACTGCACTGTGAGGATGGATGTTAGGCTAGCTGTATAGTTTGAATTGATAATTAAAAGCACCCAAAGTCATGTGATTAGTACCAATTATTCAAGAGTACTCACAGGTTTTCCTTCTGTGGTAGGTCAATGGAGTAAGAAACTAAGTAAAAAATTTTTACTAGAAAGAAAACAAGAAAAAATAAAAAAGAATGAGAGAGTTATAAAACAAAATTCTGTGTTCTCTTTTTCTTTTTTTTTTATTGATTGTGTTTTTAGTCACATAAAACTATTAGATACAACCATGACTCAGTTGATTTAATTGTTAAAATGCATAAGATTTGCAATGAACTATATCTAAATGTTATCTAATATCTAAAATAATGTGTGATCTTTGTTAATATTTGTAGCAAAATTTTATCTTTTTATTTTAAATAGTGTAACTTTGAATTGTGTTCACATAACTATAATTCTGGTTGTAAATTGAGTATATTTTTATGCAATTTTTAGCTTAAAACATAACATTTTTAATTATACTAAGACAAAAATTAATTTTTATAGAGAAATTAAAAGTAAATATGTTTTTACATACATGATATAGAATAATAAATCTCATAATACAGAATAAACAAAACTAAAAAACAAACTTGGCTTTAAAAATGAATAAAGTTTAAAAAACTGATTCATTCATCAAATTAATAAAATTAAAAGTTTAAAAATTTATATGATATTTAGTCAAAATTAAATTGAATATAATAAAATAATATATTTAATTATTAAATATATAATTTAAAACTTTTTTTGGTAATTTATTATTTTAAATTGATTAACTATTAAAAAATTATACACATTTGACCGATTAACCTATTTTTTAGATTTGCTACTAGTTTTTAATTGATTCACTGTCACTCCATGTGATTCGGTTCTCAAACTTTTAGGCTGCGTTTGTTTACAGAGACGGAATACTAAGACAGAGACACAGAAACACAAAATTGTGTTTGGCAGAAGAGATATGAAAAAAAATAATGTGTCCAGAAACACTGAATTAGTGTATTTTGTATCTATCCTAACAGAAAGGACACAGAGACACTAATAAAAGACACAACTTATTAGTCACAAAAAAAAAAAAGACACAACTTATTTTTTATTTTTTCTTTTATTATTTTTGTTAATTTTTTATAATTATATTTTTTATTATTATATTTTTCATCTCAAATTTTTTGAATGAAAAAAATTAGAATAAATTGAATTTTCATAATTTGTTCTAATTTATCACCAAACAGAATACAAAAATACAAAATTTTATGTCTATGTCCATCAATGTCTTATCTTATCCTGTTTTCAGTGTATTATTCTATTCTGTTCTTAAAAACAAACGCAGGCTTAGAAAAATGATATATTCAATATATATATATATATTAAATGGAGAACATTTTTTATACATTAAATTGAGAATATTTACAATTTTTATCAATTTTTTAACTCTATTATTATAATTTGAGTAAATTATTATTTTTATTCATAAATATTAAAAACACTAATAATTTTATCAACTAAAAAATAAACTAATTTTATATTCATAAAAAATAAATTTTCGTTGACAAAATTATTAAATCTTAAAAAATTACCAAAAATTTCTAAACTATCCCTCTTAACTTAAAATACTCCATTCCCAATTTTCAATCTTTTACCATCGTTATCATCCCAATGCACAATCCTTTATCACCACCACAGCACCACTCATATCCTTCCTCATCTAATTTTCATATTAATTAATTAGATCAAGATCCTCTCAAATAGAAAAGTTAATAAAGTAGTAGAGTGAGGAGTTAATCACTCTTAAATTAAAATAGTGAAGTACACATTTTATTAACACTTGTTCTCTTGTTCTTATATTATAATTCTCTTAAGCTGCATTTGTTTATAAAGACAGGACACTGAGACAGAGACACAAAGACACAAAATGTGTTTGACAAATAAGACATAGATATAGACATTGTGTCCAGAGACACTGAATTAGTGTATTTTGTATTCATTCTGATAGGAAGAACACAGAGACACTAACAAAGAACACAACTTTTTTATCATTTTTTCTTTCATTATTCTTATTAATTTTTCATAATTATACTTTTTATTATTTTATTTTTCTTCTCAAATTTTTTGAATTAAAAAAAATGAGAATAAATTAGATTTTCATAATTTGTTCTACTTTATTACCAAACAGAATACAAAACCCTAAATTGTATATCTCTGTTCTTTATGTCTTGTTCTCAGTGTCTTGTCTTATCTTGTTCTCAAAAACAAATGCAGCCTTAGAAATTGGTGTTGGTTTAATTTTTTCCATTTTACTAGTTTATAAATTTTGTGAATTCTTGGTTTATATTAATCAATTGGATGTTTTATATTTTATTCATGTTTATTTGAGTTATTATTGTTGAATTCTCATATTGGATTATTGTCTTAATTTTTACTATTTCTTGTAATTTATCATTTTACTTTTATGCACACCAAGTGTTTGATAAAATGTTTACTTTGATTATGGAGTAGATTTTTCTTTTCTTGGACTTGGGGTTGAAAAATTAGGTGACCCTGAGTCATTGATGTCCAATATTAATTGGTGATTTAAAGTTGTTAGTTGATTTTGTTTTCACTAACGCTAACCTTTTACTAAACTCAATTAGTAAATTGGTTAGGATTTGTGAATTAAGATCAATTATAACTACTTGACTTTTCTCAAATATTTAAAGCGAGATTAACTCTTAACAATTATCATGTTTGTGGTTAATGACGGATAAAAATTCTTGACTCTCAACTCTAGCCAAGACCCTTTAAGAACTTGAATTGCACCTCTTTATTAGTTCATTGCCTTAATCATTTCTATTTCACTTTAGTTGCTTTATAATGTAGTTATTACTTTAATTGTTGTCTTTTATTCTATGTTTGCTTAGTTCATTATTTACTTACTCATCAATTTTATTTTCTTGCAATTTAATTGTTACATGCTCTTTTAATTTCTAGTTGATTTACATTTCCATAATTACATTCTGTAACACCCTATCACACAAGACCTTACACTGCAGTCGTAAGTCAAAGGTGACGAGGCATTACGATACTAAAATAAATATTTACATAGTATTTTGAAGAATAATGATATAACTACGAGCCTGTGAAAGGAGGATAAACAAAATGCGATAATCGTCATCACATGTGAAGCGTTATGTTAAAGATAACAAGGCATCGATATACCGAAACAAAAGAGATAATATACATAAAGTACTAGTCTCGACTTGCAAAGAAAAGGACGGCTAGAACATAATACAACCCAAAGTATACAAAATACAACCTGTTTCTCCAAAATAAAACTTCTAAGAGGAATATACAATACGATATTCAAAAGCAGAGAAAAGATACTACATAAAGCAGAATAAACCTAAAAGTAAAGTCTTCGCTTTCGCCAAAAGGAGTCATGCATGCTCAACGAGGTGCATCACGTCCTATATCTGAAAAATCAACAAAATCCAACAACGGGTGAGAAGTCAAAGGTTCCTAGTAGGGTAATAGTTCCAAATAGAGACTATGTAAAACTACATCAACTCACTAGGCAATCCTAATCTCCAAAACACACCAAGTTGAAGCCTAGGATTACACCCATGTGGGTCAATCTGCTAAGTTTTCAGCTAATTCAGTGATTTCTAATCTCAATTCTTACCAATATAAGTTATCATTCCTCTCAGCATCATTATATCCAAAACCACAGTTGATCAGTATTCAATAACTTATTCAGTAGTAGTGACAAACACAAGTAATGAGATTCAAGCACAATCAAAAGCAATTACAGCAAGTAGGGGAAATAAGAGTTAAACAGAAATAATCATATAGGCAAACCAAATACAATAAGCACACATAAACAATGTCACATAGATGCAAATGATACATGCCTATCTTATTAGTCATGAGCTCACGTGTCAGTTAAACTACCAGAACCTGACACACTGCACCCGGTAGCTAACCCGGATATCGTCTCTCTATACAAAAGAAATCCTTAACCTTCCAATCAGGGAAAGAGACCGTGATGCAACGATAGAAAATCCTCAACCTAACTCGTTCATACCACAGCAAAAAATTGAATCGAAGGGAATTCTCAACCTTCTATCCAATTCTCCAATGTAACAAGAGAGGGAATACTCAACCTTTCACTGCAACAAGAAAAGGGAATCCTCAACCTCAGCTTGTCTATCCATGAACGGGATCAAACCATCATCTTCACAACGTCAATCATAATATCTTTTAAATTATAATCACAACACAAGAGAGAAAATCCTTAACCTCAACTTGTCTGTCACACCAAGAGAGGGAATCTTCAACCCCAACTTGCCTATTCACTCCGGGATATAGTGTCCACCACACTCTTAGGATATATTGCCCGTCACACTTCAATCAAAATCTCATCTCAACCAGTCTCGCAAAACATAACTAATCATAATCCTCATTTCACATATATAAAGGTATAATCAGAGGAAATCCTCAACTTTTCCAACTTGTGAGCAGGATAAAGCCTCCGTCCTCACATCCCACTGCAACTACGAAACAAGTGCGATGAAACTATCGTCCTTACCCGGTGCAGGTGCCAAATCAACTCGCAAGCGGGATAACGCCCAGGCCTTGCCACACAAGCGAGACAAACCTCCGACCTTGGCAATCTAGCCATTCAGGCCACAATCATTCATACTCATTGACTTTAACTAGTTTTATAAGTTATTAAATTCGTTAACCCCAATTTCACTTTCAATTCATTAATTCCATCAACTCGTGAGCGGGATAATACCACCGTCCTCACTGTAGGCAGGACAAGGCCACCATTCCCACTTAACCTGAAACAAGTGGGACAAATCACAACTCTTGCATCTTATCCAGGTGTCTCGATTCTCAATCCGGAGCAAGTGAGACAAACCACAGCCTTTGCATCTTACCAAGGCAATTAATCAATAATCATTAACTTTAATCAATTTCCCAACTTATTAGATAATTTAACTTCAATTCGTTATTAATTCCTCAAGCTTAAGTTCATTAACCCCAATCATTTATCAATTTGCCAATTCCTTTAATGTGTGAGCTGGATGACACCTCCATCTTTACCGCGGACAGGATAAAACCACTATCCCTCTAACATTTTTTTCCGGTCAACTATGTATTTATTCCGGGAATAATTTGATTCATTGGACTTAGTCACACTTGATCCAGAGCTTAAAAATCAATTTTCAGACTTGATTTAGGGGTTGCAGGGATTTACATGCATGCCGGGAAAGCCAAAAGTAAAAAATAAAGCTTCTTTAAAAAAATAGAATCTGTGCGTACGCATCACCCCTTGTGCATACGCACAACTGGAAATTTCCTTCTCGTGCATACGCATCACCTCCTCATGCGTATGCACGAGCTGCAACACTCGTTCTGATTGGTGCCCACACACAGCTGTGCCCACGCACACCAGCCAATTTTTTTGGTTTTTTGCAAAATCTGAAATTTTAGTTTTTAACACCAATTTTCAAATGTTCATAACTTCTTCTATAAAACTTTGTTTTCCTCCGTTCTTAAATGGTTTTAAAGCTCTAATAATCATTTTTAATTTAAGTTTCATCAAATTCCGAACTCCAAGCGCCAAATTATGGCCCATCGAAGTTGGTCAAAAATCTATTTTCACAAAAAAATCTGCATAATGTCATTTTTACAAAATCTCCAATTTACCACATTCCAAACCATCAACCACTTCTAGACACCCACAATACATATTTCTCAATGCTCAATTACCTCCTAATCATTCAAGCATATTCAACTAACTTTTAACTCATGACATGAACCATCAAAATATACATTCGCAACCACAACCACAACTCATCAATTATTTATCCAAACTCATTATTTCAACCACAATTCACAACATAGAACTTACAACACTTACCGTAACTTATCAAATAGGAGATACCTCATCCTATCAGGGTCTCTCGCCCAATTTTTATTTCATAGCCTCAATAGGCAATCAACCACAATTTTATATTCAATTTCATTCAAAGATACATATATTGCCCAACAATGCTTCAATTCACACGATCATAGCAATTTCCATCATTTCACACAAGCATTTACACTAATCAATCACCATCAACAACAACCCATTATCCAACACTATCTTAGAGATAATTAACCTAAGTTTTCACATAACTTTACATAATGTCTATCCGAAACCGAAACCAAAATTCATACCTTACTGATGGCGGTTTTTCAACTTTTGAATCCTTCTCTTTTTTGTCAAACCAAGCTTTCTCAACACTAACCAAGCCTCAAGAATTACTCCGCAACCACACTAAGTCCCAAAATTAACTAAGCAACTCTAGAAATTTTAATATCACCAAATTTCACACATATATCAACCTAGGACTCATATAAAATAGAGGTTTACAGAGAAAAAAGGTCACTTTACTTTATCCCATTTGAAACTTAGGTAGAATCCAACTATAATTCATGCTAGAGCCTCCTTATTGTACTAAAATCACAAAATCTCAACAAAATATTTACCCAAAACATGAATTGAAGAAGATTTTGAAAATGACTCAAGGTTGTTAGGAGTACTCACATTAAAAGTGATATAGAATTGTAGAACACGATGAAGTGGTCACGTGGCCACAAACGGATCTTTGATTAGAACTATGGTTTAAAAGTTATGTGGATTTGAAGATTGGAGTGAATAGTAACTTAGGACAAGTTCTTCACTCTCTCTTGTCTCTATCCATTACTGTTCCGAGGGTTGCCTGAAACTGTAGTTCGATCTCAGACGAGATCTTCTGTACTGGTCGGAGCTGATGTGTCTGACTTGATAATGGTGGCCAGAGCTGCCGTGTCTGACTTGTTGGACTTGGTGGTGGTGCTGATCCTTCGTCACCGGAGGGTGGTGGTACCTGCAAGGGACTCCGATGCTTAAGTTAGCAATGGTATTAAGCAGGTTTTTTTAGTAGAATCAGAGTATGAGTTATACCTTGGTGCTCCAGTGTATTTATAATGGTGTGGAGAGACCTTTCTGGAGATAAGATAGTTATCTTATCTTATCTTATCTTTTGAGTGAAGTCATTTTATCTTCAAGGGAACCGTCCTTATCTCTATAGGCTTGGGCTGCCTTTGGATTTGGGTCATGTTCCTCTGTTTGGGCCCTTTTTGGGCTTTCCTGGTGATTTGGCTGAGCTCTCGAAGAAGAGGTCAGATAGTCCTGGCCTGAAGAGGTCGGTCAGCTTGTCGTCGATCATCCCAGGTTGGACAGCTCGACCCAGGGTATGAACAGTGCCCCTGCTCGAGTGTGGTCTTCCTTTTGAGGTCGAGCCCTTAGTTTTAGGACTTCAATCCTTTTCTGGAGAAGCCGATCTCGAGCATTTGTTGATCTCTTTTTGTAGAGCTTCCCTTTCAATGAGGAACATTTTTCTTCTACCTCTTTTAATTTTGAAACAAATGTTCCTTGCTTTGGGAACGTGCGAGGGTTTTTTAATGCCCCATTAACTTCTTTAATGCTCCGTTTCTTTAGCCTCCCGCTTTCATTTTTGAATTATACCAACGCTTTCTCTTTGCTTGCTGTAACTTTCCCTTTTATCTCTATTCTTCTGTTTCGTTTGGCTTTGCCTGGGACTTGCTTTTTTCACGCTTCTCTCTGTGACGTTCTTGGTGGTTGTTGATGCTTCATTTGTTCGAAAGGTGATTCTGGATTTCACTTCTTCGTCTTCAACTTTTTTCAACGCTTTCCTCTTGCAGGTTGGTTCTTCTTTCTGTTTCTTTCCTTTACTTCTTTCATCGTTCTTTCCTTGTGCTTGCATCGTTCTATTCTTGGTAAAGTTTCGGTTTTGCTCGGGTTTTCATTGGAAAGCTTGAACCTTTTCGTATTACCATGCTTGGTTGTCACTGTGATGCATGTTTTCTGGCATTCTTTTGATTTTATGTATGCTTCTAGGTGGATTCCCTGGTAGGTTGACGCTTTTTAGGGGTTCGCCTGCAGCTCGCTACTTCTGATCGTACTTTGATGTTTTTTATGACCTGTTTGTTTGCTTCTAAAAAGATTGCTCCTTTGATGACTTTCGCTCTGTTGGTAGTTTTCATTTGTAGAAGATAACGATTTTCTGATGACTTGTTTTTTATTTGCATTTTTCTTCTCGGAGCGTTGCTTGAGAGTTTTGCTGGGATGTTATCCTTGTAGACTTTTTTCTGAGTCCTTACTCTGTCCCTGCCTCCAAAGGATGCCCCTGGACCTTGGTGTATGTCCTGGGGTTTTCCTTTTACTGTTTGTATTCTTGAGTCACGTTTTGTCTGAGCTGATTTCTTTTTTGCCCGAGCTGTTTTTTTTGTTAGTAATCCATCTTCTTTTTCTAGCTGTAGGACTAGTTGACCATATCTTCTCGCAAAAATATTGTCGAGACGTCTTCCAAGGTTCCTGAGGGTATGTCCGACTGGCTGGACTCCCTCGTCCTGATGTGTATTTTTGTAGTTAATTCTGAATTCTGTGCGGAGCTTAGAAAACATCATCGAATCTGTAGTAGTAGAGATCAGAAAAACAACTATGAATTGGTAGCACCTGATTCTGATGAAAGGGTTTGCTTTCCGGCGCTAACCCAGGAGGAATGCCCCTTCTTTTATGCTTATGATTACTTTTTCAGTCAAATGAACATTACCCTTCCTTTTTTCTCCTTTGAGACCGACTTGTTGTGGTCGTGTAACGTAGCTCCCTCCCAACTTCATCCGAACTCCTGGGGTTTTATCAAGATCTTTCAATTGCTTTGCCAAGAGCTGGACGTTAAACCTTCTCAGACTCTCTTTCTTTATCTTTTTGTTTTGACTAAGCCCGTGATTTCTTCAAAAAAGAAAGCTTCTTGGATTTTTTTTCGATCTGCCCAAGGGCATAAAGTTTTCGCTATGTATGACGAGTCTTTTAGGGATTTTAAGAACTACTTTTTAAGGTCCGAGCTGTTGAGAGAGCACGACCATTTTTCCTAGAGTCAAATGGTGAACCTGCCTTCCCCTTGTATTGGCAAAGAAATGTTGTGGTGTCTCAATACTCGTGGGAGATGCTTGAGGAGGTTGAGCAGGCCTTTGTAACTGTGTTAGAAGATATTTGGGGGACTGATGAGCGGATAATTTATACCCTTTTTGGCATAGTTTTTAGAGAGTTTTTAGTATATTTTAGATACTTTTTATTATATTTTTATTAGTTTTTATTCAAAAATCACATTTCTGGGCTTTACTATGAGTTTGTGTGTTTTTTTGTAATTTCAGGTAATTTCTGGCTAAAATTGAGGGACCTGAGCAAAAATCTGATTAAGAGGCTGAAAAAGAACTGCAGATGCTATTGGATTCTGACCCTCCTGCACTCGAAATAGATTTTCTCGAGCTATAGAAGTCCAATTGGCGCGCTCTTAATTGCGTTGGAAAGTAGACATTCTGGGCTTTTCAGAAATATATAATAGTACATACTTTTTCCGAGATTTGATGGCCCAAACTAGCATCCAAAGTCAGCCTAAAACTTTCTGGCGTAAAACGCCAGAACTGGCACCTTTTTCGGCGTTAAACGCCCATTCTGGCACCCAGGATGGCGTTTAACGCCAACTTTGGGCATATGAACGTGAAAGCTTTAAAGCTCAGCCCAGGCACACACCAAGTGGGTCCCAGAAATGGAATTATGCACTATCTGCACTTAGTTACTCATTTTCTGTAAACCTAAGTTACTAGTTTAGTATAAAAAATTACTTTTAGAGATTCAGTTTACAACCTATGACATTTTTACATTTCATATTGTATTTCTGATGGCATGAGTCTCTAAACCCCATGGTTGGGGGTGAGGAGCTCTGCTGTGTTTCAATAGATTAATGCAATTACTACTGTTTTTCATTCAATCACACTTGATTCTATTCTAAGATACTCATTCGAACTTCAATCCAGAGAAGATGATGATCCGTGACACTCATCATTATTCTCAAATCTATGAATGCGTGCCTGACAACTACTCCCATTCTATTTGAGCTCAACGTAGTCATTGGGCGACAGCTTGAGTGTGTATCTCTTGGGTTTCTAATCCACGGACTAAGTCCGGAGGTTAGAACCTTTGTGGTATAGGCTAGAATCATTGGCAGCATTCTTGGATCTGGAAAGTCTAAACCCTGTCTGTGGTATTCTGAGTAGGATCTGGAAGGGGATGACTATAACGAGCTTCAAACTCGCGAATATTGGGCACAGTGACAGTGTGCAAAAGGATAATGGTCCTATTCCGACACTAGTGAGAACCGACAGATGATTAGCCATGCGGTGACAGCGCATATGGATTTGTTTTCATCTGAGAGGATCATACAGCCTGCTATGGAAGGAGGCCATGCGTGTTTGGAGAAGAAGACAGTAGGAAAGCAGAGATTCAGATGACAGAGCATCTCCGGAACTTCAGCCTGTTTCTCATTACTGAATCACAAGTACTGTTTATTTCATGTTATTTATTAAAATAAATATAACCACCATCATCATCATTAATCTCCTGACTAAGATTTACAAATTAATCATAGCTTGCTTCAAGCAGACAATCTCCGTGGGATCGACCCTTACTCACGTAAGGTATTACTTGGACGACCCAGTTCACTTGCTGGTTAGTTATACGGAGTTGTGAAAAGTGTAATCACGATTTCGTGCACCAAGTTTTTGGCGCCGTTACCGGAGATTGTTCGAGTTTGGACAACTAACGGTTTATTTTGTTGCTTAGATTAGGAAAATTTTTTTATCTTTTTGGTTTAGAGTCACTAAATTTGAGTCTTTTATTATTGTTTTTGTTACAAATTTTAAAAATCCTTATTTTTTTTCTAAATTATTTTCAAAAATTTTTAAAACCAATAACTTCATGATTTAGTCTTCTGTTTGAGTTTAGTTTCATATCTTAAGTTTGGTGTCAATTGCATGATTTTATTTTTCTTTCAATTTCTCGAATTATATGTTCTTAGTTCTTTCTTAATCTTCAAGTTGTTCTTGTTTATTTTCCTTGTTTGATCTTTAGTTTTTCTTGTTTTATATCTTTTCTTGTTTTTCTGGTGCATTTTCGGATTATTAGAGTCCAAAATATAAAAATTTTTAAGTTTGGTGTCCTTTGTGTTTCTATTTTCTTAAAAATTTTTAAAATCTATTCTTGGTGTTCATCTTGATCTTCAAAGTGTTCTTGGTGTTTGTTCCGAGGGTTACCTGAAACTGTAGGTCGATCTCGGACGAGATCTTCTATACTGGTCAGAGATGACGTGTCCAGCTGGTGGGTGACGGCCGGAACTGTCGTGTCCGACTTGTTGGACTGGCAGCACTGCTGATCCTTCGTCACCGGAGGGTGGGGGGGTACCTGCAAGGGACTCCGATGCTTAAGTTAGCAAGGGTATTAAGCAGGTTTTTAGTAGAATCAGAGTATGACTTATACCTAGGTGCTCCAGTGTATTTATAATGGTGTAGAGTGACCTTCTTAGATAAGATAAGTTAGTTATCTTTATCTTATCTTTGAGTAAGGTCAGCTCATCTTCAAGGGAACCGCCTTTATCTCTATAGGCTTGGACTGCCTTTGGATCTGGGTCGTATTCCTTGAGTTGGGCCCTTTACTGGGATTTCCTGTTGATTTGGCCGAGCTTTTTGGAAAGAGGTCGGATAGCCTGACCTAAAGAGGTCGGTCGCTTTGTTATTGAACATCCCGGATCGGATAGCTCGACCCAGGGTGTGAATAGTGCCCCTGCTTGAGCTCGGTCTTCTTTTTTGAGGTCGAGTCCTTGACTTCGATCCTTCTCTAGTGAAGCTGAACTCGAGCATTTGTCGATTTCTTTGTAGAAATTTTTTGAATGTGGAACGTTTTCCTCTGAAAGCGCGCGCTTTTATATCCGCACTCTATTCTTGGGAACGTGCGAGGGTTTAATACCCTCATTAATTGGTTTTAATTGCCCCGTTTCCCTTGGCTTTTTATTTTGAATTTTGTAATCAGAAATGGTTTCTCTTCTTCGTTTTTGTAACTTCTCCCTTCACTCTCTCGCTTTCTGTTTTCGCCTACATTTTGCCTTTCTTGCGTTGCAACGTCATTCGGCAATTTTCTGGGCGATTCTGTCTTTCCATCTTCAATCTCCTTCGAAGCTTCTTCCTTCGTTCAGGTTGGTTTTTCTTTCTTTGTGCTTCTTTTGTTGTTTTTTCCTTCGGTTCTTGGTAAAGTTTTGGTTTTGAATGCATGTTTGGAAAGCTTGAATCTTTTTGCATTTGTCATGCTCGCTTGTCGCTGTGCTGCATGTTTTTCTGGTTTTTTATGAACCTGTTTTACTTTGCCCAGAAGGTTGCTCCTTTTGATGACTTTTGCTCTGTTGATGATTTTATTGATGATCCTTTGTAGAAAGTAACAATTTTTTCTAGTGGCTTATTTGTTTGTTTTCTTGAAAAGATTGTTCCTTTTGTCATGCTGATAGCTTTTGCTGATGAACTCCGTGAAAAGATAACAGTTATTTCTTCGTGCTGTTTTGCTTATTCTGGGGGATTTCATTTTCTCTGAAAAAGGTGGCTTCTTTGATGACTTCTTCTTGATATGCTTTGTTATTTTGGTTTTTTGATAAGCTGAGACTGCGAACTTGGAAGGTAGCTATTTCGGTTTTGTTTGATTTGTAGCTTTCTGCGATGCTGCTTTTTCGAGAAAGGGTTTTTCTCTGAGAGCTTTAGTTTTGTAGGTTTCCTGAATCCTTGTTCCCTGATTGCCTCCAAAGAATGCCCCTGGGCCTTCTGAGTGGGTCCTGGAGCTTTCCTTTTGTTGTTTGTGCTGAGTCTGCAATCTGCTGTTTTATTTTTGCTGCCCGAGTTATTTGTCTGATCTTGAGTAATCGTAGTAATTCGTCTTTTCTTTGGTTATAGGACTAGTTGTCCATGCCTTCTCGCAAAAATATTGTAGAGATGTCTTCTAAAGTTCCTGAGGGGATGTCCGATTGGTTGGACTCCCTTGTCTTAATGTGTGTTTCTATGGTGGATGCTGAGTTTTGTGTAGAGCTGAGAAAACATCATAGGGTTTGTGGTAGCGGTGCCCAAGAGTGGGATTATGAGCTTGTAGCGCCTGACTCTGATGAGAGGGTTTGTTTTCCAACCTCGGTCGAGGGGGAGCATCCCTTCTTTTATGCCTATGAATATTTCTTCAGCCAGTTGGACATTACCTTTCCTTTTACTGCTTTTGAGACCGACCTGTTGTGGTCGTGTAACGTTGCCCCGTCCCAGCTTCATCCAAATTCCTGGGGTTTTGTCAAGATCTTTCAACTGCTTTGTCAAGAGTTGGGTGTCGTACCTTCTCAGGATCTTTTCCTCTATCTTTTTGTTTCGGCCAAGCCCGGGGCTTCTTCCAAAAAGAAAGCTTCTTGGGTTTCTTTTAGATCTGCCCAGGGACATAAAGTTTTTGCCATGTATGATGAGTCCTTTAAGGATTTTAAGAACTATTTCTTTAAAGTTCGAGCTGTTGAGGGGGCCCGCCCCTTTTTCCTTGATGAGAATGATGAGCCTGCTTTTCCTCTAGAATGGCAACAGAATGTGACAGTGTCTCGTTATACTTGGGAGATGCTTGATAAGGTTGAGCGGGATTTTGTAATTGCTCTTGAAGATATATGGGGGGAACCTCCCCACCTTGATACCAAAAAGTTTTTGGGGGACCCGTCCCTGGTCCGAACTGTGTTGGGTACTGTCATCCTTGTTTTTATCCTTATTTTTAGCTTTGCTTCCTCTTTTGTGATTGTAATCCATTACTGTGGTTGGTTCTGTTTTTCAGAGATGTCTAAAAATAATGAGTCCATGAAGGCTTTCAAGAAGGCAAGGAAGGCTGCTGCTGCTAAAAACATGTCGGGCAAGGTGGCAGGAGAGGGATCTTCTCAAGTTCTGGTGGAGCCGCCCGTGCCAAGTTCACCTGGGCCAAGGAAAGTGATCCTTACTCCTCGGGTTCGTCTGGCTGACCCTCTACAGACTTCTGTCGCTACCTCTGGTGCTCCTCCCAACAAAAGACAGAAAACAATTGAGCCTTTCAACCTTGATGCTCCTAACTTTGATGCGGTGGAGTTTGTCGATCAGCAGATCGGTCCTTATGGTGCCCTCCCTATGGATGATGTATCACTCCTTAGCCATTTGGATTTTATAACTCGGAGTAGCATTAAGATGGCACATATGGGAGCTACCCTGTATCGAACTGCCCAAAATCTTCCCCTTCATGCTACCAAAGCTTTCATGGAGGAGGCTAAATAGGAGTTCGATCGGATGAAGGGTTTGAAGGAGGAGCTTGAAGTGAAAGTGACCAAACTGGAGAAGGGGCTGAAGAACGAGAAGGCTAGCTCTCTTGCCTTGGCGGCTTCTGTGAGGTTGGCCGAGGACACGGCATTGAGGGATAAGGACAACTACGTCACATCCTATCGGGAGGTAATGCGTCTGAGGGAGGAGTTGGAGTCTACCCGAGTTGATTACTCTGAGCTCCAGGGTCACCTTGTTGGCAGTGTAAATGCTGCTTATGAGAACCTGAAGGAGCAGGTTTGAGTTCTTGCTCCTGAGGTCGACCTTACTCTCTTCAGCCTGGACAATATTGTGAGGGATGGTAAAATTGTCCCTGACGACCCGGATGATGATGATGTCGAACCTTCCTCTGCGCCTGCTGCCAAAGTGTCGACTTCTACAGTTCCTCCAGCTGGGGTCGTTCATCCAGAATTAGATCCTGATTGCCAAATTTTGAATAGGGATGATGGCACAGTGGATGCAGTGCCTCTCCAGGCTCGCCCTCCTTCACCCCGTGCTGATGCTGCCGAGAAGGCTTCGGATCTTAGCTGGAATTTCTCTTTGTTTGTGTATATTGCCGGCTTGTGGGCTATTAAACTCTTTATTTTGGAATTGATGTTTTGCTGACTGTTGACACTTTTCAGTTCCTTTTTTAGCAACCTTATTTTGAAAAACAACAAATAGCTTCCAAGTTCTTGGGGCTGATTTGTGTAGCCTCTTTGAACTTGTTTTTATTATATCTCCACGCCTTTAATATCATGTCGATCTTTATCTTATCTTGGCACCTTTTTTAGGTTTTTGGTAGTGCTGGAACTTTTCGTTGTATAACACTAAGGTCGCCGATTTCGTTATGTTGGTTTCGTTCGAGCTATTGTTTGATAATCCTCTTTTTTTGGGCCCCTTTTTAGGTCTCTTTCAGGGATTATTTTGGTAGCTTTATGTTTTGGACCGACTTCTTCGCGTCGAGTTCTTCTAAGTTATTTTTGTAATCCTCTTTCTTGGACCTTGTTCAGGTCTCTTTCAGGGATTACTTTTATAACTTTTATGTTTTGGGCCGACTTCGTCATGTCGGGCCCTTCTAAGTTATTTCTGTAATCCTCTTTCTTGGACCTTTGTTCAGGTCTCTTTTTACTTTTATAACTTTTATGTTTTGGGCCAACTTCGTGGCGTCGGGCCCTTCTAAGTTATTTTTGTAATCCTCTTTCTTGGACCTTGTTCAGGTCTCTTTCAGGGATTACTTTTATAACTTTTATGTTTTGGGCCGACTTCGTTATGTCGGGCTCTTCTAAGTTATTTTTGTAATCCTCTTTCTTGGACCTTGTTCAGGTCTCTTTCAGGGATTACTTTTATAACTTTTATGTTTTGGGCCGACTTCGTCACATCGAGCCCTTCTAAGTTAAAGTAATCCTCTTTTATAGGGTTGGCCAGACCTCTTTCCAAGGTTTACTTATAACTTGGGTTTACTTGGTCCGACTTCTTAACGTCGGCCAGTCTTTAAGTTATTATTTAGCAATCCATTAAGACCTCGTCAGGTCCTTTCTATGGATCACTTTCGATAACTTCTTGCATTATTCTGTTTTCATCTTTGCCGATTTGTAGAAATTGGGTTTAATCCTTGCTTGGTCGACCTTTTGATGAATTTGCTTTTCATCTCTGTTGGTTTTTATCGCGATCGTGTAGTGAATTTGATTTTCACTTTCTGCCGATCTGTTGCTTTATAATCGGACGATGAATGTTTCAGATTAATGTGGCTTGTGAATTTGTAGAATATCTAAACATATTTTATTTGAAAGAAAATGCAAATATGTACATGTGGAGTTTTTTCCCTTTTGAGTCGGATAATTTGTAGATTTCAACTTGGTGCCTCATTAAAAAACTTTTTCAGGAAAAAGAGTACATCCTATGCTGAGATCCCTTATCATTCCTAGCTATAGTACCTTCTTAGGTTGCAGGCGTGCCATGACCTGGAAAGCTCTCGCCCCTCGAGTCCGGACAGTCTGTAGTAGCCCTTCCCAAGTATTTCTATGACTCGGTAGGGTCCTTTCCAGTTTTCTGCCAGCTTTCCTTCTCCGGGTCGAGTTGTTCTGATATCATTTCGGATTAGGATGAGATCGTTCTCAGTGAAACCTCTTGGCATTACCTTTTGATTATATCTGCAAGCCATTCGACGTTTTAGTGCTTCTTCCCTGATCCGAGCTCTTTCTTGGATTTCAGGAAGTAGGTCGAGCTCTTTCCTTTGAAGTTGGGAGTTGGCTTCTTCATTGTAATGAACCACTCTAGGCGACCCTTCCTCAATCTCTACTGGGATCATTGCCTCCGTTCTGTATGCTAATCGGAAGGGTGATTCCTTTGTGGTGGAATGTGGCGTTGTTCGATATGCCCATAGGACTTGTGGGAGTTCTTCGGCCCAAGCTCCCTTCGCGTCTTGTAATCTCCGTTTTAGCCCAGCCAATATGACTTTGTTGGCAGTTTCAGCTTGTCCATTGGCTTGGGGATGTTCGACGGAAGTGAACTGGTGCTTTACGTTCAAGTCGGCTACTAATTTTCTGAAGCCTGTATCTGTGAATTGGGTGCCATTGTCTGTGGTGATGGAGTATGGGACCCCGAACCTTGTGACAATGTTCCTATATAGGAACTTTCGACTTCTTTGAGCAGTGGCGTTAGCTAGGGGTTCTGCCTCGATCCACTTTGTGAAATAGTCTACCCCTACTATGAGGAATTTAACTTGTCCCGATCTCTGAGGAAAGGGTCTGAGAAGGTCGAGTCCCCATTTTGCAAATGGCCAAGGTGAGGTTACGCTGATGAGCTCCTCTGGCGGGGCGATGTGAAAGTTGGCATGTTTTTGACATGGTGGACATGTCTTTACGAACTCTGTGGCCTCCTTTTGTAGAGTCGGCCAATAAAATCCTGCCCGAAGTACTTTTTTGGTGAGTGCTTATGCTCCGAGATGATTGCCACAGATGCCACTGTGTATTTCTTCTAGAACATCCTTCGTATTAGAAGTCGGTACACATTTTAACAATGGTATTGAGATTCCTCTTTTGTATAGAGTATTGTTTATGATAGTGTAGTATTGTGCCTCCCGTTTTAACCTTTTTGCCTCCTTTTCATCTGTAGGAAGTGTTTCTGTTTTGAGGTAGTTAATTATAGGAGTCATCCATCCTTGATCTAGACCTGTTATGGCTAGGACTTTTTCCTCTTCCGAGATTGACGGGTTCTGTAGTATTTCCTGGATGAGGCTTCTATTGTTGCCTCCTGGTTTGGTGCTGGCTAGTTTTGAGAGTGCGTCAGCTCGGGCATTCTGTTTGCGGGGTATGTGATGGATCTCATATTCTCGGAGTTGTCCGAGCTGTTCCTTGGTTTTACCCAGGTATTTTTTCATGGTGGGGTCCTTAGCTTGGTAGCTCCCCGTTATTTGTGAAGTGATCACATGTGAGTCGCTGAAGATAATGAGTCTTTGAGCTCCGACTTCTTTAGCCAGCTTTAAACCAGCTAGTAGTGCCTCATATTTCGCCTGATTGTTTGAGGCAGGGAACTCGAATTTGAGAGAGAGTTCGATTTGGGTTCCTTGATTACTTTCAATTATCACACCTGCACCGCTTCCAGTCTTATTCGAGGAACCGGCCATGTAGAGATTCCATTCTGTGGGGGTTTCCAGAGTGTCTGTAAATTCTGCAATGAAGTCGGCTAAGTATTGTGATTTGATGGCTGTCCGAGCTTCGTATTGAAGTTCGAACTCGGACAACTCGACTGGCCATTGTAAGATTCTGCCTGCTAGATCTGTTTTCTGCAATATCCCTTTTATGGGCTGGTTGGTCCGAACCTTAATGGTGTGAGCTTGGAAGTACGGACGAAGTCGTCGAGATGTTAGTGTGAGAGCATAGGCAAAATTTTCTATTTTTTGGTAGTTCAGCTCGGATCCTTGTAATGCTTTACTGATGAAGTATACGGGTTGTTACCCTCTGTCGTCTTCTCGAACTAGTGCTGAGGCTACTACCTGACTTCCTACCGCGAGGTATAATATGAGTGGTTCTCCTTCTCGTGGCCGAGATAGGATAGGTGGCTGTCCTAGAAATCTTTTGAAATCTTGGAAGGCTTGTTCGCACTCCGTTGTCCATTCAAACCTCTTTCCTTTCCTTAGAGTAGCATAGAAGGGAAGAGATCTTATCGCTGATCCCGCTAGGAATTTGGACAAGGCTGCCAATCTCCCGTTGAGTTGTTGTACCTCTTTGACACAAGTTGGGCTCTTCATGTTGAGTATGGCCTGGCATTTATCTGGATTTACCTCAATTCCTCTTTGTGTGAGCATAAAACCTAAGAACTTGCCAGCTTCTACTGCAAAGGTGCATTTTGCAGGATTGAGTCGCATGCCATGCTTCCTTATAGTGTCGAACACTTGGACCAGGTCGGACAATAATGTCTCTTCACTTTGTGTCTTTATCAACATGTCCTCCACATAGACTTCCATGACTTTTCCAATATGATCCGAAAAGACTTTATTCATTAGCCTTTGATAACTAGCTCCCGCATTTTTGAGACCAAAAGGCATCACAATGTAGCAGTAGTTTGCTTTTGGTGTTAAGAACGAGGTTTTTTCTTGATTGGGTGGATACATTGGGATTTGATTGTATCCGGAATATGCATCCATAAACGAGAGGTATTTATATCCGGAGGAGGCATCTACCAGGGCGTCGATACTTGGGAGTGGATAAGGGTCTTTTGGGCAGGCTTTGTTGAGATCAGTATAGTCAGTACACATTCGCCACTTCCCATTTGATTTTTTCACCAAGACGACGTTAGCTAACCATAGTAGGTACTTGACTTCTCTTATGAATCCTGCCTCCAATAGAGCTTGTACCTGCTCTTCCACAGCTTGGGATCGTTCGGGTCCAAGCTTTCTACGCCTCTGTTGTACTGGCCAAGATCCAGGGTAGACTGCTAGCTTATGACACATTAACTCGGGGTCTATGCCTAGTATGTCTGCAGCCTTCCACGCAAAGAGATCGGCGTTTTCTCGTAAGAACTGTACAAGTGATTCTTTTATGTCTCCTTTTAGAATCGTACCAATATTTGTTGTTTTGTCCGGGATGTCTTCGATTTGGACTTTCTCTACTTCACCTTCAGGTTACGGACGGAGTTTTTCTCGCCTCTGAACTCCACCAAGTTCGATTGTGTGGAATTCTTCTCCTCTACCTCTGAGGTTTAGACTTTCGTTATAACAGCGGTGCGCCATCTTCTGATCTGCTTTTATCATAGCTATCCCTTTTGCAGTTGGGAATTTCATGCATAGATATGGAGTTGAAACTATTACACCGAGTTGATTTAATGTTGTCCGACCTATTAGGGCGTTGTAGGCTGAACTCACGTCGACCACGATGTAGTCTATTTTGAGTGTTCTGGATTGGTTTCCTTTTCTGAAGGTTGTGTGTAGCGGGACGTATCCCAGTGGTTGCACTGGAGTGTCTCCCAGTCCGAATAGGCTGTTTGGATATGCTTTGAGTTCTTTATCTTCCAGGCCGAGCTTGTCGAAGGCAGTTTTGAATAAGATGTTGGCGAAGCTCCCTTGGTCTATCAGTGTGCGGTGGAGATTTGCATTTGCCAGTATAATGGTGATGACCATGGGATCGTCGTGTCCTGAGATGATGCCGGATGCATCTTCCTTGGTAAACGTAATTGCGGGAATGTCGGGTGCTTCCTCCTTTCCTCCGACATGATATACTTCTTTGAGATATCTTTTGCGAGATGATTTGGAGATTCCTCCTCCTGCGAACCCTCCGTGTATCATATGGACATGTCTTTCTGGTGTTCGAGGTGATCGCTCGGTTCGTCCAACCTCCTCGTCTCTTCTCCTTTTTCTTTGCTCATCGTCCCGGGTGGCCAGATACCGATGTAGTTTTCCTTCTCTCACTAATTTTTCTATGACATTTTTTAAGTCAAAGCATTCGTTGGTGGAGTGTCCACGGACTCGATGGTATTCACAATATTCATTCCGGTTTCCTCCTCCTCTTTTGCCTTTGAGTGGTCGAGCTGAGGATATTTTTTCTGTGTGGTAGACTTCTTTGTAAACATCTACCAGGGACACCCTAAGAGGGGTGTAATTATGATATTTTTTAATTTTTTCCCCTTGTCGATCTTCTTTTTTTTTGGACTCTTTATCTTTGTCTCGGTAGGCGAATCCAGATTTTGAGGTTTCTCCTAGTCGAGAATTTTCTTCCATGTTGATGTATTTTTCCGCTCGTTCCTGCACTTCGTCCAAAGATGTGGGGTACTTCTTTGATATAGATTGGCTAAAAGGTCCCTCTCTTAGGCCATTGATGAGGCCCATGATGGCGACCTCTGTTGGTAGGCTTTGTATGTCTAGGCATGTTTTGTTGAATCTTTCCATGTAGTTGCGAAGGCTTTCCCGATCTCCTTGCTTGATTCCTAATAGGCTGGGGGCATGCTTAGCCTTATCTTTTTGGATGGAGAATTTGGCCAGAAACTTTTTGGCTAAGTCATCAAAGCTTGAGATGGACTTCGGAGGTAGGTTGTCGAACCATCTAATTGCTGTCTTTGTGAGAGTCGTTGGAAAAGCTTTGCAGTGAACTGCATCTGAGGCGTCGGTGAGGTACATTCTACTTCTGAAATTGCTGAGGTGATGGTTAGGATCTGTAGTGCCATCGTATAAAGTCATATCCGGAAGTTTGAAGTCCTTGGGGATTTTGGTCTTCATGATTTCCCTAGTGAATGGATCTTGATCTTTGCGAGAGTTATCCTCAGGGGTGGACCGAGTAGCTTTAGCTTTGAGATCGGCTTCGAGTTTTAGAAGTTTATCTTCTAATTCTTGGCGTCGCCTTACCTCTCTTTGTAGATCCTTCCCAACTTCTCGTTGATGCTGGGTTTCTTTTTCAAGTTGCTTTAAACGATCTTGAAGCGCTTCTATCACTCATGGATTTGATGAGTTTTTGTCCCCGTTAGATTCTGGGGTATCTTTCAGCGTATTGTCCGCGTTTTTGTGCGGTGTTCTATCCTCTAGATCTGAATTGTGGTCGTTGTTATGGTCATCCGCCATGGTGATGGGATGACTTCCAAGGTCCCTGGAAACGGCGCCAATGTTTCGAGGGTTACCTGAAACTGTAGGTCGATCTCGGACGAGATCTTCTATACTGGTCGGAGATGACGTGTCCGGCTGGTGGGTGACGGCCGGAACTGTCGTGTCTGACTTGTTGGACTGGCAGCATTGCTGATCCTTCGTCACCGGAGGGTGGGGGGTACCTGCAAGGGACTCCGATGCTTAAGTTAGCAAGGGTATTAAGCAGGTTTTTAGTAGAATCAGAGTATGAGTTATACCTGGGTGCTCCAGTGTATTTATAATGGTGTAGAGTGACCTTCTTAGATAAGATAAGTTAGTTATCTTTATCTTATCTTTGAGTGAGGTCAGCTCATCTTCAAGGGAACCGCCCTTATCTCTATAGGCTTGGACTGCCCTTGGATCTGGGTCGTATTCCTTGAGTTGGGCCCTTTACTGGGATTTCCTGTTGATTTGGCCGAGCTCTTTGGAAAGAGGTCGAATAGCCTGACCTAAAGAGGTCGGTCACTTTGTTACTGAACATCCCGGATCGGATAGCTCGACCCAGGGTGTGAACAGTGTTCATCTTGACATTCAAAGTTTTCCTGTTTACTTTCTTAGTTTTGATCTAAAAATTCTAAGTTTGGTGTCATTTTATTGTTTTTCTCTTTCCTCATTAAATTCAAAAATATATTTTCTATTTATTTAATTGAATTTTCAAAAATTTCATAAAATAATTTTAGATTTCTATTTTAAAATTTTTATTTTATCTTATCTTAGTTTTAAAATTTTAAAATTCAAAATCTTTTTCAAAAATCATATCTTTTTCAAAATCTTATCTAATTTCATTTCAATCATCAAAATTTGAAAGTCCTTTATAATTTTTTTTTATATTTTTCCTTCTAGACATAATTTTCGAATTACTTGTCCTACTTTATTATTTTGATTGAAAAATTTTAAATTTGGTGTTTCCTTGTTGAGAAAGTTTCAATCTTCAAATTTTTAAAATCATATCCAAAATTTTTCAAATCTTTTTAATTCATCAACCATTTTAGCATTCAAATTTTTTTATTTATTTTAATCTATTTTATTTTGTTTTATTTAATTTTCGAAGCTTATTTTTCTAGTTCCCAATTATTTTATTTTCTTCTCTTTTGAATTCGGTCAGCATTAAATAAATAAAAAAAAGAAAAATATTTTGATTTTTCTTTTACTTTATTTCTATTTTACAATCTACAACATCTCCCTTTCTCCATCATGGATCTAAGTGGAAATGAATAGTCTAGAAGGACTCTGGGGTCATATGCTAACCCCATTACTGCTGCATACGGGACTAGTATCTGTGTACCACCCATCAAAACAAGCAGTTTTGAGCTAAATCCTCAGCTTATTATCATGGTGCAGCAAAATTGCCAGTATTCTGATCTTCTACAGGAAGAACCTACTGAGTTTCTGGCACAATTTTTACAAATTGCTGACACAGTACGTGATAAAGAAGTGGATCAGGATGTCTACAGATTATTACTGCTTCCATTTGCTATAAAAGATCAAGCTAAGAGGTGGTTAAATAACCAACCCACAGCAAGCATAAGAACATGAAAACAGTTATCAGACAAATTCCTGAATCAATATTACCCTCCAAAAAGGATGACACAGCTAAGGCTGGACATCCAAGGCTTTAAACAAGAGGATGATGAATCCCTTTATAATGCCTGGGAGAGGTACAGAGGGATGCTAAGGAAATGCCCCTCTGAAATGTTTTCAGAGTGGGTACAGTTAGACATCTTCTACTATGGGCTTACAGAAAAAGCTCAAATATCTCTAGATCACTCAGCTGGTGGATCTATACATATGAGAAAGACAATTGAAGAGGCTCAAGAGCTCATTGATACAGTTGCTAGAAATCAGCATCTGTACTTAAGCAGTGAGTCCTCCCTGAAAGAAGAGGCTAAAGTAGTATCCACTGAACTTAGTCCTCAAGAACAAGTTGTTGAACTCAATCAGCAATTGCTTATTATAACAAAACAGTTCGCAGAATTTAAAGAGATGCTCCAAGACACTAAAAATGCTAATCAAAATATGGAAGCATAATTGGATCAGACAAGACAGCAGCTATCTAAATAGATAACAGAAAAATACCAAGCTGTTCAATTAAGGAGTGGAAAAACACTGAATGTATCAATCCAAGGTAGCAGGAAGCCAAGAAAGGAACAGCTAATAAAGGATAACCAACCCACTACCCAAAATCCCTCTGAGGACAGTAAGAGCCCAGAGAAGAATGATTCTGGTGTCCAGGTGCCAGAAAAGGGTGAAAAGGTGGCGTTAAAAGCCCAAGGGATGGCCAGTTCTGGCGTCCAAACGCCAGAAAAGGGTGGCAATCTAGCGTTAAACGCCCATGCAGCCCCCAATTTTGGCGTTCAAACGCCACAAAGGGGTCAGACACTTGCAAGTGCTGATAACAACCCCCTTAAGCAGGCTTCTCCAACCTCTTCCGTAGAAAATAAACCTGTAGCAACCAAGGTTGAAGAATACAAAGCCAAGATGCCTTATCCTTAGAAATTCCGCCAAGCGGAACAGGATAAACAATTTGCCCGCTTTGCAGACTATCTTAGGACTCTTGAAATAAAGATTCCGTTTACAGAGGCACTTGAGCAAATACCCTCTTATGCTAAGTTCATGAAAGAGATCTTAAGCCATAAGAAGGATTGGAGAGAAACTAAAAAAGTTTTCCTCACTGAAGAATGTAGTGCAGTCATTCTGAAAAGCTTACCAGAAAAGCTTAAAGATCCCGGAAGCTTTATGATACCATGCACATTAGAGGGTGCTTGTACCAAGACAGCTCTGTGTGACCTTGGGGCAAGTATCAACCTAATACCTGCATCCACCATCAAAAATCTTGGTTTGACTGATGAAGTTAAACCAACCCGGATATGCCTCCAACTTGCTGATGGCTCCATTAAAATCCCATCAGGCATAATTGAAGACATGATTGTCAAGGTTAGGCCATTTGCCTTTTCTACTGCCTTTGTAGTGCTGGAAATAGAGGAGCACAAGAGTGCAACTTTCATTCTAGGAAGACCTTTCCTAGAAACTGGATGAACCCTCATTGATGTCCAAAGAGGAGAGATAAATATGAGAGTCAATGAGGATGAGTTTAAGTTAAATGCGGTCAAAGCTATGCAGTATCCAGACACACCAAAAGACTACCTGAGCACAAATGTTATTGACTCCTTGGTAGAAGAGGTTAATATGATTGAGAGTCTCGAATCAGAGCTAGAGGACATTTTTAAAGATGTTCAGCCTGATCTGGAGGAACCAGAGAGAATAGAAAAACCTCTGAAAATTCCTCAGGAAGAGGATAAGCCTCCTAAACCTGAGCTCAAACCACTACCACCATCTCTAAAATATGTATTTCTGAGAGAAGGTGACACTTTTTCGATGATCATAAGCTCTGCTTTAAATCCACAAGAAGAGAAAGCATTAATTCAGGTGCTAAGGACACACAAGACAGCTATTGGGTGGTCCATAAGTGATCTTAAGGGTATTAGCCCAGCAAGATGCATGCACAAGATCCTATTAGAGGAAGATGCTAAGCCAGTGGTTCAACCACAGAGGCGGCTAAATCCAGCCATGAAGGAGGTGGTGCAGAAAGAGGTCACTAAGTTACTAGAGGCTGGGATTATTTATCCTATTTCTGATAGTCACTGGGTGAGCCCTATCCAATAAGGGAGGCATGACAATGGTTCGTAATGAAAAGAACAAACTGGTTCCTACAAGAACAGTTACAGGGTGGCGTATGTGTATTGACTACAGAAGGCTCAATACAGCCACCAGGAAGGATCATTTTCCTTTACCATTCATAGACCAGATGTTAGAGAGATTAGCAGGTCATGAATACTACTGATTTTTGGATGGCTATTCAGGTTACAACCAAATTACAGTAGACCCTCAAGACCAGAGAAAATAGCATTCACAGGTCCATCTGGAGTATTTGCCTACAAAAGGATGTCATTTGGTCTGTGCAATGCACCTGCAACCTTGCAGAGGTGGATGCTCTCTATATTCTCTGATATGGTAGAGAACTTTCTGGAAGTCTTCATGGATGACTTCTCAGTATTTGGAGACTCATTCAGCTCCTGCCTTGACCATCTAGCACTTGTTCTAAAAAAATGCCAAGAGACTAACCTGGTTTTAAACTGGGAAAAATGTCACTTTATGGTGACTGAAGGAATTGTCCTTGGGCACAAAATTTCGAACAAGGGAATAGAGGTAGATCAAGCTAAGGTAGAGGTAATTGAAAAATTACCACCACCCGTCAATGTTAAGGCAATCAGAAGCTTTCTGGGGCATGCAGGATTCTATAGGAGGTTTATAAAGGATTTTTCAAAAATTGCAAAACCTCTGAGCAATCTGCTAGCTCCTGACACGCCATTTGTCTTTGACACGGAGTGTCTGCAGGCGTTTGAAACTTTGAAAGCTAAGCTGGTCACAGCAACAGTTATTTCTGCACCAGACTGGACATTACCATTCGAACTACTGTGTGATGCCAGTGACCATGCCATTGGTGCAGTATTGGGACAGAGGCATAATAAGCTTCTGCATGTCATTTATTATGCTAGCCGTATTTTAAATGATGCACAGAAAAATTACACAACCACATAAAAGGAGTTACTTGCAGTGGTCTATGCCATTGACAAGTTCAGATCTTATTTAGTAGGATCAAAAGTGATTGTGTACACTAATCATGCTACTCTAAAATATCTCCCCACAAAGCAGGATTCAAAACTCAGACTCATAAGATGGGTGTTGCTTCTGCAAGAGTTTGATATAGAAATAAGAGACAGAAAAGGGACAGAGAACCAGGTAGCAGATCACCTGTCCCGGACAGAACCAGTAGCAAGAGCGTCCCTCCCTTCTACTGAGATCTCTGAAACCTTTCCGGATGAGCAACTCTTTGCCATTCAGGAAGTACCATGGTTTGTAGACATTGCAAACTATAAAGCTGTGAGATTCATACCCAAGGAATACAGCAAGTAGCAAACGAAAAAATTAATCACTGATGCAAAGTACTACTTGTGGGATGAACCATATCTCTTTAAGAGGTGCGCAGACAAAATGATCCGTAGATGCGTGCTTAGAGAAGAGGCACAGAAGATCCTATGGCATTGCCATGGATCACAATATGGAGGACATTTCGGAGGTGAGCGAACAGCCACAAAGGTCCTCCAATGCGGCTTCTACTGGCCTACTCTCCATAGAGACTCCCAAAATCTTGTACGTAACTGTGACAGTTGCCAGAGAGCTGGTAATCTGCCTCACAGTTATGCCATGCCTCAGCAAGGGATCTTAGAGATTGAGTTATTTGATGTATGGGGCATTGACTTCATGGGGCCTTTTCCACCATCATATTCAAACACTTATATCCTAGTGGCAGTAGACTATGTATCTAAATGGGTAGAGGCAATTACAACACCCACTAATGATACTAAGACAGTGATGAAATTCCTCCAGAAGAATATCTTTAGCAGATTTGGTGTCCGTAGGATACTAATCAGTGATGGAGGCACTCATTTCTGCAATAAACAGCTTGACTCTGCTCTAGTCTGATATGGAATTAACCATAAAATGGCAACTTCATATCATCCACAGACAAATGGACAAGCTGAAGTCTCAAATAGAGAACTAAAACAAATCCTGGAGCGGACTGTAAATGCCCATAGAAAGGATTGGGCAAGAGGTCTGGATGATGCTCTGTGGGCATACAGAATAGCATTCAAGACTCCTATAGGGACCTCTCTATACCAGCTTGTGTATGGAAAAGCCTGTCATCTGCCAGTGAAATTGGAACACAAGGCCTACTGGGCAACCAGGTTCCTAAACCTTGATACTAAGGTAGCTGGAGAGAGGAGATTACTCCAGTTGAATGAGCTGGAAGAATTCAGACTCAATGCTTTCGAAAATACAAAAATTTATAAGGAGAAATAAAAAATATGGCATGACAAAAGGCTGTCATCTAGAGTCTTTGAGACAGGACAGAAGGTCCTGCTGTTTAACTCTAGGCTCAGATTGTTCCCCGGGAAATTGAAATCCCGGTAGAAGGGTCCATATGTGATTACAAGTGTGTCACCATATGGCTATGTAGAACTTCAAGATATTGATTCTGACAAAAAGTTCATTGTTAATGGACAAAGAATCAAACATTATCTTGAAGGCAATGTTGAACAAGAATGCTCAAAGCTGAGACTAAGTTAAAAGCTCAGTAAAGTCCAACTAAAGACAGTAAAGAAGCGCTTGCTGGGAGGCAACCCAGCTATTATCAATAATTAGATGTTTGTAACAGTTAGATAAGCCTTTTTAATTTTGTTTTCTTTGTTAATTAATATATTTTCAGTGAAAAAGTTAGGAAAATGGAAGTTCAAGACATAAAACAGAGAAATCACAGAGGAAAGGAGCTCACTGGCATCAAAACGCCAGTAAAGAAGCAAATTGGGCATTAAACGCCAGAAAAGGTAGCATCCTGGGCGTTAAACGCCAGAATAGGCAGCATTTTGGGCGTTCAGAAAAATGCCCAGTGAAGAAAGATTTCTGGCGTTTAACGCCAAAAATGGCCACCAGATGGGCGTTAAACGCCAGAATGGATATCATTCTGGGTGTTTAATGCCAGAACCACTAGGGGAGAGGTAATTTCGTTTCAATTCAAATTTTTTCGAATTTTTATGATTTAAATCAAAACTTTCTGCATCCAAACATTACAAACATTCATCTTTTAAATTCCATTCACAAAAATTTATAAATTTATAAATTTTTATTGATTTTACTTCAAATTCTTTTCAAATCTTTTTCAAAAACTCATTTATCTTTCTAATTTCTTTTCAAATCTTTTCAATTCATTCATATTATCTTTTATTTCTTAGATGCATAAACAAAAATTCAGATTTAACTTCATCATATCTTCTTCCTATCTCTTAAATTTCGAAAACAATCTTCTCTTTTGCATATCATGTTTATCTTTTATCAATCATATCTTTCAATCATATCTTTTTCTTTTTAAAATTTTCGAAACCATACCCTCCCTCCCCTCTATTTATACATTCGGCCATCACCCCTCCTCCATCATTCGAATCATTATCTCCTTCTACTCATCTTCTTTCTGTGCTTTTGCTTGAGGACAAGCAAACCTCTAAGTTTGGTGTGATTTTTCGTGATCACTGACCAAGATCATGGCCCCTAAAGGAAAACAAACCACTCCAAGAGGCAAGAAAGAAAACAATCCATAACCACAATAGATGCATGAGAGGTTCTGCACCAAAGAACATGCAGATCATTACTTCAAAATAGTGTGTAGAAGATCAGTGATCCCGGAAATCAAGTTTGATCTGAAAGAAGACGAATATCTGAAGATCCAAGAGCAGATTCGAAACAGAGGCTGGGAAATCCTAGCTAATCCTGAGATGAATGTGGGAAGAAACATGGTCCAGAAATTTTATGCAAATCTGTGGCTGACAGATAAGCAAATAATGGAGGGAACTGCCTTCCACACTTTTCGAACCATGGTCAGAGGTAGGATTATCTATTTCCATCTTGACAAAGTGAGAGAAGTCCTCAAACTTCCTCAACTGCAGGATGATCCAGAATCCTTTAACAAGAGAATGGCTAAAGATAAAAAGTTGGATCAAGTTCTAGAGGACATATGCCTCCCTGGAACCAAGTGGATAACCAATTCAAAAGGTATCTCAAACCAACTGAAGAGAGGAGACCTCAAGCCAGTTGCTAGGGGCTGGCTGGATTTCATTGGACGATCCATACTTCCCACTAGCAACCGCTCTGAAGTCACTGTCAAAAGAGCAGTGATGATCCACTGTATTATGCTGAAAAAAGAAGTGGAAGTCCATCAATTAATTCCTTGTGAAATTTACACAATTGCAAACAAGGAATCCACTGAGGCCAAATTGGCCTACCCAAGCTTGATCAGTCTGTTATGTAAAGATGCGGGAGTACAAATAGGTGTTGATGAGTATATCCCAATCGAACACCCAATCACCAAAAAGGTGATGGACGGACCTCAAGTTCAAGACAACCACATCAAGAGGAGGGCACATGAGCTCCTCCCAGAAATTTTCCAATTTGACTATTGGGCCCGCTTAGAAGCATCTGTCAACAAGCTACAATAATCTATGGATCAACTCAAAGAAGAACAGAAGAATCAGAACAGTATGCTCTGCAAACTGCTTAGAGAACAAGAGAAGCAAGGGCATGAGATACAGGAGCTAAAGCGCCAGAAGCTGTCCCTTGAAGAGCCAAGCGTCCCACAAATTGAAGGAGCACTTGCCTCTCCCAATGCAGGTTGTTGAGTCCTAACTCTGTGATAACTTTTATTAGTAGAGATCTATTTTAAGAGTTACATGAGCATTAGTATTAGAGTCATTTATTTTTATGTCTTTAAATTCCTTTCTTTTATTATTATTTGTCTGCTTTTATGCTTATTTCATGTCTTAATTTTATTTTCATAATCAATAAAGTTTAGAGTCTATGTCTTAAAGCTATGAATGTCCTATGAATTCTTCATCTTTCTTAAATAAAAAAAGTTTTTAATTGCAAAAGAATAAGAAGTACATGATTTCGAATTCTATCTTGAAATTAGTTTAATTATTTTGATGTGGTGGCAATACCTTTTGTTTTCTGAATGAATGCTTGAACAGTGCATAATTTTGAATTTGTTGCTTATGAATGTTAAAATTATTGGCTCCTGAAAGAATAATGAAAAAGGAGACATGTTATTGATAATCTGAAAAATCATAAAATTGATTCTTGAAGCAAGAAAAAGCAGTGAAAAAAAAAGATGAAAAAAAAGAGAAAAATAAAAAGCAAGCAGAAAAAGCCAATAGCCCTTTAAACCAAAAGACAAGGGTAAAAAGGATCCAAGGCTTTGAGCATTAATGGATAGGAGGGCCCACAGGAATAAAATCCTGGCCTAAGCGGCTAAACCAAGCTATCCCTAACCATGTGCTTGTGGCGTGAAGGTATCAAGTGAAAAGCTTAAAACTGAGCGGTTAAAGTCGTGGTCTAAAGCAAAAAGAGTGTGCTTAAGAGCTCTGGACACCTCTAACTGGAGACTCTAGCAAAGCTGAGTCACAATCTGAAAAGGTTCACCCAGTTATGTGTCTGTGGCATTTATGTATCCGGTGGTAATACTGGAAAACAAAATGCTTAGGGTCACGGCCAAGACTCATAAAGTAGCTGTGTTCAAGAATCAACATACTGAACTAGGAGAATCAATAACACTATCTGAATTCTGAGTTCCTATAGATGCCAATCATTCTGAACTTCAAAGGATAAAGTGAGATGCCAAAACTGTTCAGAGGCAAAAAGGCCACAAGCCCCGCTCATCTAATTGGAACTAAGTTCATTGATAAGTTTGGAATTCATTGTATATTCTCTTCTTTTTATCCTATTTTGTTTTTAGTTGCTTGGGGACAAGCAATAATTTAAGTTCGGTGTTGTGATGAGCGGATAATTTATACCCTTTTTGGCATTATTTTTAGGGAGTTTTTAGTATATTTTACATACTTTTTATTATATTTTTATTAGTTTTTATTCAAAAATCACATTTCTGGGCTTCACTATGAGTTTGTGTATTTTTCTGTAATTTTAGGTAATTTCTGGCTAAAATTGAGGGACCTGAGCAAAAATCTAATTCAGAGGCTGAAAAAGGACTGTAGATGCTGTTGGATTCTGACCTTCCTTCACTCGAAATAAATTTTCTCGAGTTACAGAAGTCCAATTGGCACACTCTTAATTGCGTTGGAAAGTAGACATCCTGAGATTTCCAGAAATATATAATAGTCTATACTTTGCCCGATATTTGATGGCCCAAACTGGCGTCTGAAGTTAGCCTAAAACTTTCTAGCGTAAAACGCCAGAACTGGCACCTTTTTCGGCGTTAAACGCCCATTCTGGCACCCAGGGTGGCGTTTAACGCCAACTTTGGGCATATGAACGTGAAAGCTTGAAAGCTCAACCCAGGCACACACCAAGTGGGTCCCAGAAGTGGAATTCTGCACTATCTGCACTTAGTTACTCATTTTCTGTAAACCTAAGTTACTAGTTTATTATAAAAAACTACTTTTAGAGATTCAGTTTACAACCTATGACATTTTTACATTTCATATTGTATTTCTAATGGCATGAGTCTCTAAACCTCATGGTTGGGGGTGAGGAGCTCTGCTGTGTTTCAATGGATTAATGCAATTACTACTGTTTTCCATTCAATCACGCTTGATTCTATTCTAAGATACTCATTCAAACTTCAATCCGGAGAAGACGATGATCCGTGACACTCATCATTATTCTCAAATCTATGAACGCGTGCCTGACAACCACTCCCGTTCTATCTGAGCTCAACGTAGTCATTGGGCGACAGCTTGAGTGTGTATCTCTTGGGTTTCTAATCCACAGACCAAGTCCGGAGGTTAGAACCTTCGTGGTATAGGCTAGAATCATTGGCAGCATTCCTGGATCTGGAAAGTCTAAACCTTGTCTGTGGTATTCCGAGTAGGATCTGGAAGGGGATGACTGTAACGAGCTTCAAACTCGCGAATGTTGGGCACAGTGACAGTGTGCAAAAGGATAATGGTCCTATTCCGATGCTCGTGAGAACCGACAGATGATTAGCCATGCGGTGACAGCGCATATGGATTTATTTTCATCCGAAAGGATCATACAGCCTGCTATGGAAGGAGGCCATGCGTGTTTGGAGAAGAAGACAGTAGGAAAGTAGAGATTCAGATGACAGAGCATCTCCGGAACCTCAGCCTGTTTCTCATTACTGAACCACAAGTACTGTTTATTTCATGTTATTTATTAAAATAAATATAACCACCATCATCATTAATCTCCTTACTAAGATTTACAAATTAATCATAGCTTGCTTCAAGCTGACAATCTCCGTGGGATCGACCCTTACTCACGTAAGGTATTACTTGGACGACCCAGTGCACTTGCTGGTTAGTTGTGTGGAATTGTGAAAAGTGTAATCACACTTTCGTGCACCAGAGACCCCTCTCTCATCCGAGCTGAGCTGGGTAGTTACCGACTTCTTTGGCTCTATTGTACTTACTTTTTGTTTCTGCTTTTTTCAGCTTTGTAACTTGTTTTGCTGTGTTTTTTCAGAGATGGTGAAAAATAATGAATCCATGAAGGCCTTTAAGAAGGCGAGAAAGGCTACAGCAGCCCAGCACATCTCAGCCAAAGTTGCTGGAGAAGGATCTTCCCAGATTCCTCCCAAGAAGCCTGTCTTGAATACTGCTGGGCCGAGGAAGATGATTCCTATTCCTCAGGTTCACTTGGTTGATCCCTCCCAGACTTCTACTACTACCTCTTCTCCATCTGCCGGCCCTCTTTCGAAAAGGCAGAGGACTGTGGAACCTTTTAACCTGGATGCTCCCGACTTTGATACTGTTGGTTTTGTTGATCAAAAAATTGCTCCATATGGTGTTGTTCCTACTGACGATGTGTCTATCCTTCGTCATTTGGAGTTCATTACTCGGAGTGGTATAAAAATGGCAGACATGGGGGCAGCGTTGCTTCGGACTGCCCAGGATGTCCCAGTTCACGCAACGAAGGCTTTTATGGAGGAGGCCAAGTCAGAATATAACAGGATCAAAGGTTTTAAGGAGGAACTCGAGGTGAAGGAGGCTAAGCTAGAAAAGGAGTTGGAGGGTGAGAGGATTCGGGCTTCATCCGACTTCTTCATCTCGGTTTGTCTGAAGTTATTTCTAGTAATCCATTTTATTTGGACCTTTGTCAAGTCTCTTTTATGGATTACTTTTTATAACTTTGTGATTTTGTTGGGCCAACTTCATCGTGTCGGTCCCTTCTAAGTTATTTCTAGTAATCCATTTCATTTGGACCTTTGTCAGGTCTCTTTTATGGATTACTTTTCATAACTTTGTGATTTTGTTGGGCTGACTTCATCATGTCGGTCCCTTCTAAGTTATTTCTAGTAATCTATTTCATTTGGACCTTTGCTAGGTCTCTTTTATGGATTACTTTTCATAACTTTGTGATTTTGTTGGGCTGACTTCATCATGTCGGTCCCTTCTAAGTTATTTCTAGTAATCCATTTCATTTGCACCTTTGCCAGGTCTTTTTTATGGATTACTTTTCATAACTTTGTGATTTTGTTGGGCCGACTTCATCATGTCGGTCCCTTCTAAGTTATTTCTAGTAATCCTCTTTTTTAGGGCTGGCCAGGCCTCTTTTCAGGGATTTACTTTTTATAACTTTGGTTATTGTGGTTGACTGGTCCAACTTCTTTATGTCGGTCCCTCTTTAAGTTATTTTTAGCAACCCATTTTTATTAAGACCTCGTCAGGTCCTTTCCTATGGATCACTTTCGATAACTTCTTGCATTATTCTGTTTTTGCCGCTTTTCATCTTTGCCGATTTTGTAGAAATTGAGTTTGATCCTCGTTTGGTTGACCTTTTGTTGAATTTAGTTTTCATCTTCGTTGGTCTTTATCGTGATCGAGCAGTGAATTTGATTTTCACTTTCTGCTGATCTGTAGCTTTATAATCGGGCGATAAATTTTTTGCGTTTCAGATTAATGCATCTTGATAAGAGGATTTGTAGAAAACCTAAAAAACTTTATTCAAAATAAAAAATATGCAGATATATACATGTGGGCGTTTTATCCCTCTAAGTCAGGTAGTTCATGGATCTTGGCTCCGTGCCTCGTTAAAAAACCCTTTTCAAGAAAAAGAGTGCACCTCATCCTAAGATCTTTATTACCTCCTAATTGTAATACCTTCTTAAGTTGCAAGCGTGCCATGACCTTGGAAGCTCTCGCCCTTCGAGTTCGGTCAGCTTGTAGTAGCCCTTTCCGAGTACTTCTACGACTCGGTAGGGTCCTTTCCAGTTTGCTGCCAACTTTTCTTCTCCAGGTCGACTTGTTCCGATATCATTTCGGATTAGGACGAGGTCGTTCTCGGCAAAAACTCACTGTACTACCTTTCGGTTGTATCTTGAGGCCATTCGACGTTTTAACGTCTCTTCCTTGATCCGAGCTCTTTCTCGGATTTCTGGAAGTAGGTCGAGTTCTTCCTTTTGAAGTTGGGAGTTGGCCTCTTCACTGTAGTGGATCACTCTGAACGATCCTTCTTCGACCTCCACTGGGATCATTGCCTCCATTCCGTAAGTTAATCGGAAAGGTGATTCCTTTGTGGTGGAGTGTGGAGTTGTCCGATATGCCCATAGGACTTGTGGGAGCTCTTCAGCCCAGGCTACCTTTGCATCCTGTAATCTCCGTTTTAGCCCGGCTAATATAACTTTATTGGCGGCTTCTGCCTGTCCATTGGCGGCTAATATAACTTTATTTTGAAACAAAAGTTACATAAAATTTGATTTTAGTTTTTGTTAACCGATTTTTTAAATTTGGTTTTGTTTAACCAATTTTTAATAATATGGATATAATTTTTAAAATTGTTTTATTAAATTGGTTAGTCAAAATTTAGTTATAATTTTTATCCAGTTAACCACATTTTAAATTTTAAATATATGCCCCTAGCCATTGATAAATTAACAAGACAACAAGAGAAGCCAATTTTAAAATTACAATCCAAAGTATCCATGGATGAAAAGCCATGTACATATTAGGTTGTATTGATCAAGATTCATACTATCTAAATTCTTAAAAGTGATTTCAGAGTTCAAGGTTAAATTTTGGATCAAATTTATTTTGGAGATATTTGACACAACGAAAGATTCAAAATAAATTTATTTTGGAAATAATTTTGTATAAAGTATTAATTCAAGTGGAGGTTTGTAGAACTAAAATTTAAGTCATTATAAAAAATTAGTTTTTAGTTGGAGTTTGTGAAGATATCGAAATCAATTTCGATTAGTAAGATACCAAAGAAAAATTAATTTTGAATATACAATCCACATCATGCTTGGTTGAAAAGTCATTTTCATATTAGATAGCATTATTGATTAGGCAGGATTCATACTATCTAAATTCCTAATAAGTGATATCAGAACTCAAAGTTAAGTTTTAAGTCAAATTTATTTTTATGATACTTGACACAATGAAAGATTTAAGATGAATTTATTTTTTAAAAAGATTTTATATGAAGTATCAATTCAAGTGGAGGCTTGTTAGTGATTTTTGAAGTTTGAAACTTGATTAAAAAAAATAAAATTAAGGTGGAGATTATTCAAATATTTTGACTTTAATTTTTAAGTATCCAAAGTTGATGATATGCTTTGAATATTGAATGTTTAATTTAGTGTGGTGACTAAATTATTCTAAAATGGATGATTTAAATGACATATTGAATGGTTAATGGATTGGTAGTTTATTGTGGTATGGTAGATGGCTTTGATGAGTGTTTTTAAAACTCTATAACTATAACTAATCCAAGCACTGAATGGCACCATTCCATAACGTAGTTAATCATGTTTTAGAGTTACATTTTGTGTACTTTCATATTTTGTATACTAAGTTATTTGGTCTCTCTTTTGATTAGAGAAAATTTGTATTAATCTTTTGGTTCTTCTCTTTGTAATAGTGATCAATACTTCTCTTAAGTGTTAATAGCATACACTATTTAGTTTAATTATCTAAGGTATTTCGAGTGTATTTGAGACTTAGTTTGTGTTGAGTGATTTGGTTATCACTTTGTTATATCTCATTGAAGATTTTAGTTTAGATGGAGTTATCACCTATTTTGTATCTTTATTATATTTCATAGTGAAATATTTGTTGTCGTCTTTAGTTATAGTTGTAGGCTTTAAGCGTAACCACATTAATACTCTTCTGCCGTTTTTGTTCTTTTGCTTTTGCGTCCACCAAAATTTCTAACATATTGTTCTTGTTGATTTCACAATTTTCGCTAATTCTGACCCAACTTACATTACTAGATCATGAAAGCTTTGAAATGTACATGTTAGAATCTTTTTAAGCCAATGCATAATCGACATTGGTGCTGAAACAATTCAACTTATTTTTTTTTTTTTTTGGTATTTTTTGTCGAAATAACTCCTATCCAAATTCAACTTAAAAATATCTTCTGGCTAACAGAAAGAAATAAAAATAAAAGTGGAACAAATGATATGGTGGAAGAAAATTTTTTTTCTATAGAGTACAAAAAATTCTCATCAGGTAATTTATTCACCAATGAATTTACAACACAGTACTCAATCTATCTTAAACTTTTGATCTCAAAACGCAATGTCTTTTGTCCGTGAAAAAACTCTATCCGTATAGATTGTGAAAACGTTTTAGATTGTATGTCGATAAACTAAAAAAGAGTAAATATTCAACCTATCTCTTGTCTGATTTCATGTTAGACCACAATTCTTAACACAAAAAAGTTGACATTTATCCTCCTTCCATTTCGACATTATAATATGAGTAGCTCATTAACTAAACCTTCTTATCCTAACTCAATCTTCATCAGCATACCATTAAAACCAAAAACTTCGCACATCTAAAAGTAAAAAATTTTCAAAAGAAAAGGAGAAATAAATAAGAAAAATGTTTAGTCCTTCACAAATTAAAATAAAAACTCTCTATAAGCCAATATTCAAAAATTGTCCAAAAAATTGAATTTTACAAAAAAAATGGTGAATTTTTTTAGCAAGTTATATTTTTAAATTTGAATAATTGATTAAAATATAATACAATGAATAAAAAATTATGACAATTCAATATAAAAAGAAATATTTTAGAGAAACAACTTTAAATCTATAGAAATATATTTTCAGAAAACATTTATCTTGAACACCAGTATGAAGAGCATTATATGTTCTTAAAGGAATGAGAAATTGTGCTATGAGTAGTAATAGTGGACGGATAATTTGGTGTAACAATGAATGCAAATACTAGACATCAATTAATAGTACAAGTCATAAGTGTTTACTATCATATGGATCTATAGATAGAGAGAGATAAAAGTGCGACGTTGTTACAAGGTTGGCCTTCTCATCATTTCCATCTAATCTTGATAACAATGTCTGTTGGGAATAAGTAGTATGACCACAATTCAATTAATTACGTGTCAAATAATTTATTATTGTTATTATATTAAAATGTTAATATAATAACGTCTTTAATAAAATTTAGAGATTTATCACTGTGATAGTGATCACAATATTGAGAGATAAATCTTTTACAATTTAATCTAAATTGTTCTTGGTCATAGAATTATTAAAAAGGACATTAATAATTCGAAAAGATCTATATATATATATATATATATATATATATAATAGTCTTCATTGGATGAAGACTAATAGATCTCATTTATTAAATTATATATATATATGGTGCATATAGAGATATGACCATTGAACTAACTCACTCTGAGAATTCCTAATGGTTATAATTACCGTATATTTGTCAATAGGATATTCTCAAGATGAACATAGTAATAGAGTTTCATTTGACTTGCGACTGTCATAGAAATTAATTATGTATTTATTATACTTTAATTCCGGACACCTAATACCCTAGGGTGCTAGTTGAATGGATATTGGGTATGATTTAAATACTTGTAGAATTAATAATTAGTCAATAAGGAATCCGTCAACTCTCGGTAAAGAGTTTGAGCTCTATGATTATAATGATTGAGATGAATAAAACCTTGGCCAAGGGGATTGAATGAATGAAGAAATGAGTTTCTTAGGTCATTCACAGTTCATTATAACAATGGTAACAAGTTAGAGTTTGACAATTAAACCATACTCTAAAGGTTAACCAAGAGCTGGAAAGATGGAAGGAATTATACTTTGTTCTTCTAAGGTTCTTAGTAAAAATATATTACTTCATACTATCGGGTCGTTGAGGAGTGTTGCTAGACGCCAACCTTGATTAGTAAATTTAGTATGACTAATTTACTACCCGCTTAGTATTGAACCTATGGGGTCACACACTAACGAGTGTTCTAATCTTTGCTATAGAATTATTTAATTATTATTTTGATTTGATCAAATAAATAATTATATCAATTCAAATGGAATATTATTATATTCTTTGCTAGCACCAAGAATATAATAATAGTATGATAATTGAGAATAATAAATGAGATTTGAGAATAATTAGTTATTCTATTTCTAAATTTGAATAAGATCCTAACTGATTCTGTTTTTTAAATTGAGTTATAATATGATTCATAAATTTGAAGGATTCAGATTTAGAATTTCAAGATATGATTTAAATTTGAATTGAGATTCAAATTTAAAATCAATAACAAATCTCATATTATATATATGTACGTCAAGAGTACAAGAAAGACATGAGAATAAAACACAAGAGTTTTGTTCCTTTACCTCTACGCACATAAATGTATGTGAGCCTAATTTTTGGAAAAGAATTTTATGGTGTGCAAAGAGTTGCAAGAGGTTCCTCAATTTAGATAAGATGTCCATTGGTTAAGGAGTTGACAGCAAATGTTGGTTTCGGTGTGGTTATGCATAGAATTTTCGTACAATCAAAGAATAAAGTTTTTACTAAAGCGTCTAAAGGTATTTAGATCTGATCTATATATTATTGGAATAAAGTTTAAGCACAAAATAGATCTTTAAGGATTACTTTCTTTTCTTCCGCTGCGTGTTATGAATACATGGTAATCCTTCAGTGGTATCAAAACTTTGGCTTTTTTGTGTTTAAATTTTTATTCCTATTTTCTTAAAGTTTGTGAATTAATAGGATTAATTATGTATTTATTTCCGTTGAGATGGTTTTATAATAAATTAATAGTTAATTTATTTTAATTATTTAATTGTGATTAAATTATCATTCTTTTAATATAAAAGTTATATTTATAATCAAATATTTTGTTTAATTTTATTTATTTATTAAATTTTATTGTGATTTTGATCACAATGAAAGGAGTAAGATGCAAAATATCTTTTGTTTGTTTTTTATATATATAAGTGTATATATGAAGGTCAAATTTGATTTGATATTTTTTTAAGGCTAAACGTTAGTACATGAAAAATCAAATTTTGATTTGATTGATATGTTTTGAACACTATAATTTTAGAAATTAGTTTTTCTAATGTTCTTGATTATAAAGAGCGGTCTGACAACCAGGAGTTTTATTTTCAAGATAATAATCAGTGTATACATTTGATGTATTAAGGATTTAATTTTATATTTTTACCTAGACAACCTGGGAGTATAAAATTTAATCCATGAATACTGGTAGAAATTCTCTAACAATTGAGATAAATCCTAAAAGTTAGGAGTTTGCCAAAAATAAATTTATTCTTTGATTGTACGAAGACTCTATGCGTATCCACACCGAGACCAACCTTTGCTGTCAACTCCTTGACCAATGGACATCTTATCTAAATTGAGGAACCTCTTGCAACTCTTTGCACACCATAAAATTCTTCTCCAAGAATTAGGCTCACATACATTTATGTGCGTAGAGGTAAAGGAATAAAACTCTTGTGTTTTATTCTCATGTCTTTCTTGTACTCTTGACGTACATATATATATAATATGAGATTTGTTATTGATTTTAAATTTGAATCCCAATTCAAATTTAAATCATATCTTGAAATTCTAAATCTGAATCCTTTAAATTTATGAATCATATCATAACTCAATTTAAAAAATAGAATCAGTTAAGATCTTATTCAAATTTAGAAATAGAATAACTAATTATTCTCAAATCTCATTTATTATTCTCAATTATCATACTATTATTATATTCTTGGTGCTAGCAAAGAATATAATAATATTCCATTTGAATTGATATAATTATTTATTTGATCAAATCAAAATAATAATTAAATAATTCTATAGCAAAGATTAGAACACTCGTTAGTGTGTGACCCCATAGGTTCAATACTAAGCGGGTAGTAAATTAGTCATACTAAATTTATTAATCAAGGGTGGCGTCTAGCAACACTCCTCAACGACCCGATAGTATGAAGTAATATATTTTTACTAAGAACCTTAGAAGAACAAAGTATAATTTCTTCTATCTTTCCAGCTCTTGGTTAACCTTTAGAGTATGGTTTAATTGTCAAACTCTAACTTGTTACCATTGTTATAATGAACTGTGAATGACCTAAGAAACTCATTTCTTCATTCATTCAATCCCCTTGGCCAAGGTTTTATTCATCTCAATCATTATAATCATAGAGCTCAAACTCTTTACCGAGAGTTGACGGATTCCTTATTGACTAATTATTAATTCTACAAGTATTTAAATCATACCCAATATCCATTCAACTAGCACCCTAGGGTATTAGGTGTCTGGAATCAAAGTATAATAAATACATTGTTAATTTCTATGACAGTCGCAGGTCAAAGGAAACTCTATTACTATGTTCATCTTGAGAATATCCTATTGACAAATATACGGTAATTATAATCATTAGGAATTCTCAGAGTGAGTCAGTTCAATGGTTATATCTCTATATGCACCATCTATATAAATAATTTAATAAATGAGATCTATTAATCTTCATCCAATGAAGACCATTGTATATATATATATATATTGATCTTTTCGGATTATTAATGTTCTTTTTAATAATCCTATGACCAAGAACAATTTAGATTAAATTATAAAAGATTTATCTCTCAATATTGTGATCACTATCACAATGATAAATCTCTAAATTTAATTAAGGACGTTATTATATTAACATTTTAATATAATAACAATAATAAATTATTTGACACGTGATTAATTGAATTATGGTCATACTACTTATTCTCAACAATCTCCCACTTGCGAGAGAGCCAATCATGATAGATTGAATCTTGGGCATACTATTATCACAATAATATCTAAAGGATGAGTATGATGTTGAGTAGCCAAATATAAAAGTATGTCGATTCTCCCTATTCTTGGGGTTAAGTAAACAAAAATTTTTAAACAAACTTCTAAACGATAAACTACCAAAATAGTACTCGAAAAATTTTAGCGTTGAGGAAAAAAAACCTTGAAAGAGGCAAAAAGATAAAAATTTTTCTGAAAGAGTTTAAAATTTGATGAAAACACCAAAATAAAAAATCCTAACATCATAGTGAACGAAAAACGCTGATCTGGCACACCAACATGCTGAGATGGCAAACTCTATTAAGTCTCCTATTACCTGGATTTATTATTTTTTTAAAATAATTGACATGCTGGAAAATCAAATTATGCCCTAATTTAATCTCCAATTGAATCTTTTGAAAATCCTAGTTTAATTCCCAAATTGTGAATTTTCTTGGTTGTCCCTACTGTTTCTATTCTCATTAGAAAAATATTTTTGAAAAAATCACTCAAAGGTCATACTCACACATTGAGAAAGGCTTCACACGAGCTCTTCATCTTCCTGCCATTCTTAATGCTGGAGCCAAGGTCGCATGCATGGGCTGTTGAGGAAGCTATTTGTAACGCCGGTCAGCAGCTAGCTAAGCAACAACAACTAGATTTATGCAATTTATGCCCACACCAGGATCAAGGGGCAATCTTGTTGCTGGGCCGACACCAACTAAGCCTTCCAAGATTTAGAAGAAGAAGACCTAATTGAAATTATTCAAGGAATTTAGTGCTATGTATTTTGTCTTTGAATGTTGTTACACCATTTGTTTCTTGGTATGATTTGGTGCTTCTTTTGGGTTTTAGTCTGTTGTTAGTTTTGGATTTTAGTATTTTGTTTTAAAAGAATTTTGTTTGTTTTGAATTTCACTTGTGTGTATTGGATTCTAGTGCTTCATTGCACTTTAACATTTTTTCTTTTGGATTATAGTACTTTGTTGCACCATTACTTTTGGTTTTGGATAACTTTTATTGGTAACACTTTGAATATTATGACCAGGTTATTAAGGATAACTAGTTTGTCACTTTGGAATGGTTTCTATTTATAATAATCATGTTGCTATCATATATTTCATCATCCATCATTTTGTACTCAGATTGTTTACAGTAATTACCAAGATAAATCTAATAAACCATCCTTTCATATTTTATTGAATTGCATTGCAATCACATAACATTTTGACATTGCTTCATTTATATTCTATCAATGTATAAAACACAAATTATAAACCCCAGGTATAAAAACACCTACTTAGTCAAATAAAGTATAGTAACAATTAAGATTATTCCAAAAAAACATATATGACAACCAAAAGGAACTCAATCCTTCTCACATGTTGTTTCAAATCATTTAGAATAGGCAGCAACATCTTCATTATTCTCTCTTATTTCATTGGCTCTCTAAATATGGTGCTACTTGTGCTTTCTTCTTTGCATATGCTAAACCCATCACAAAGCTGTTCCCATAGATTTCTCTTCATTAATAATTTCATCTTATATCTCATTCATCCATTGAAAATATCTGCACTTCATTTGTTTGTTCTACCAAAATCAAGTGCAATAACATGTTCAAAAAAAGAGAAAAAATTACTTTGATAGCAAGTATAAAAATTTAATTAACACCATATCTTTCACTGAGGGCATTGAAGAAACCATCTCTGCGAGTTTGAAAGGTGCTTAGACTTCAAAGGGACCACTGCAAGGCAACAAAAGTATGTTCCATCGTATGGTTTGCTCATATTTTCTTCGACAATATCAGCTTGAGATGCTTCAATTGATAGGTTCCTTCAAGACAAACCATAATATGGAGACCTAGAACCACCCATTCAACTCAAGTTGTAAACTTTAGATTTTGGGTCGTTCTTTGTAGGTTAGGAAAACTAACAATGGAGAAATTAGGGTTTGCAGTGAAGAAATTAAATTGGGGTGCAATTTGATTTTTCATCATGGCAATGATTTTAAAAAATAATAAATCTAGGTAATAGGAGACTTAATAGAGTTTGCCATCTCAATTTTCCAATGTGTTAGATTAGTGTTTTCTATTTATTGTAACGTCAGGATTTTTAGATTTGGGTGTTTTTATCAAATTTTAAAATTTTTTGGGGGGTATTTTGTCTTTTTTATCTTTCAGGTTTGTTTTTGTCAATGCCAGAATCTTTCGAGTACCATTTTAGTAGTTTACTCAAATTCTAAAATATAACAAATAAAAATTTAAAATACTTTTAATTAACAAAAAATACAACCCTCTTTCAAATGTTTAAGGGCAATGCTTCTTTTCTTCTTGTTTATGAATTTCTATAAAAAAAAATAAAATAAAATTTAATCACTACCCATTTAATTATTTTTATATATTGCTATCATGGACTACCAAATCGATTATTCTCATATAAAAAAAATTCTTTAATTTGCAGATACGAAATGCACAAAAAGATTCATTTATTAAGATGTAAAAATTTCATAAAATTTGACCATATGCATGACATTACAAAAGATTATGCTACGCAAAGTAACAAAATATCAAACAAATGAAACAATAATAAATATTTTGGATAAACTTTTACTTTGAATTAGTTTCATATAATTTGACAAAAATATTATGAAGACAGATTTGTCAAACATGTCACATTTCTAATCAAGTTGGGTTGGTCTAGTGGTTAGCTAAGTGATGCATTCGTATATTTAGAATTTTTCCTTTATGATTTCATTTAATTAGCTAAGAATTCCTGTTGGACAAGCAATGATTTCATGATTTAATGAGCATTACTTTGAGTTAGTTGAATTCATTGATTATAAGAGAATTTGGGAGAAAATTGGCAAGGAACAAAGAAAAAAGAGGTTAGGAGTCATCAAACACAAGAAGCACATGGAAATGGAGCAAACAGAAAGCTCTCTGGACTAAACAGAGAGTTCTCTGGAAACAACACACAATGGCCATGAGACGTGGGATACAAGGCATACCACGTTGGGGAATAAAGGGTATCACGCATACGCATCTAGCATGCGTACGCACAAATGGTGATAAATGGCTTACTATCCGTACGCATGACTTCACTTCAATGTAGGATGTGGGATCACAGCCGTGGCACACCTGTGATAAGACAGAGAGCAAAAATTTGGGATGTGAAAGGCAATGTGGAACGTGAAGACATAGCTGTGGGACGTTGGCTTGTCATGCGTACGCATCTAGCATGCGTACGCACAACCAGATCGAAAAGGAAGTATCATGCGTACACATACACGCAACAATTGCAAAAAGAGGCATCATGCGTACGCATCTGGCATGCATATCCCCAACACCTAGTTTGCGTCCCACATGAGTTCTTGGACGTACAATGCTTGAGAGCAAACAGAGGCCAAAATTGAAGAAAATCAAAGCCACGTTCTATGTAGGACATACCACATCCAACGTGATTAAGCCAGCGAGCAAAATGAATTAAGATTGAGCCTCACATACAACATGAAGGGACCTACGTGTGATGTGGGATCTTTAGTCACCTTCCAAGGACTTTAAATTAGCCACGAATCCCTCCAATTCTTCATCACCTGAGTGGTTGGTCCAAGGCTCAACTTAAATCCATTAATCATAACATTAATTGAGGATTGCAAGGAGAAAAGATCAAGAGCTTGGCTGGAGGAAAATATTTATGAAGTATATTTGATTTTGTTTTGATTTAATTAATTTTAAGTTTTGAATTTCAAATTTTCTTTTAGATTAGTATTTAAGGGGAGAAGTCACAACCGGCTTCTTCTTTGACACTTTTTACTTTTCATAATTTTAGGTTTTTTCTGAAGGCATGAGCAGCCAATCTCCTTGGTTAAGGTTAGGAGCTCTGTTGATTTCTATGTACTAATATTCTAGATTTTTTACCTTTGATTAATGTATTGATATTTTATTAAGAAAAAGTTTTCGTTCTTCATCCTAAGAATTTGAATGTGTTGGGAAACAATTCTTCTCTGACTTGAATTCTTTTAATTTCTTAAAAAAATTAATTAATTGAATTAAGTTTAAAAACTTATTCTCACAATTCTTAGGTTTTAAAACTAGACTTGACAAGTGACATCGAATCAACTAGGAAAGATTCTTATGAATTGTGTGGCTTATAAATCAGTAAAAGTGCTTCAACTCTATTCTTAAGTAATTGACTAAGGAATTAGCGATTAATTAGGTTAAAAAAATTAAATTACCAAAGGATTGGGGTTTGATTACTAATGATTTGCCATGGATGTATCTTTGCATGATCAATGTGAAAAGTGAAAAGTATTGATCCAGAAGTCTCAACATCTCTAAAACCTTAACTCTTTTAATCATATTATCTTTTCAATACCTACCGTTTGCCTTTGTTTACTTCATTGTTTATGTCAAAACTTTCTAAAATCCTAAATTTTGATTTTCTTACTAGAATAATCAATTGACTATTGCTTGCTTAATCCGTTAATCCTTATGAAAATGATAGCCCACTCCCATGGTATTACTTGATACGATCTGGTGCACTTGCCAGTAGCTTGTGGTTTGTAAAAGACACATCACTGAACTCACTAGTTCACTTAAGCAAGTGTCGGGAGTTCAAATCCCGCCTTGTGCATGTAGTAATCAATTGGCCATTGGCAAATCCTTAAATAAATCCTCGATCTATGGCGAATTAGTCCTTGGCATGTCGAGTTGGGAGATATCGTGAGAAACAAAAAAAAACTCAAATTCATCCCCCAAAAAAACTTTAGATCGGATATTTTGATTCCTTACAAACTTTTATTTCTTAGAAGTCCTCAAGAGTTACTCTCGTCGAACAGATTGATCCCTCCATCGCTTTCAATTAGTTTTTTTAATATGCATATAGAATAAATAAGTCTCTAATAAATTTTATTGTAAGATAATTAAATCTTCAAAAATTATACTCTAAGACAAATTAGTCTTTCTTTAAAATAAGGTAGAGACTATTTTGTACAATAAAAATAATTATTAAAAACTTTTAAAGAATAAATATTTATAAGGAATCAAAGTGTACAATCTAAAATTTCTTAGAGATTAATTTAAATATTTATTCCATTTTTTATGTATTCACAAAGTAGTTTTACAATATATCGATCTTTTTCCAGAGTCCAGACCAACAATTATTTTCGGAATTTCAATTCATAGCCAGATTCATTATTTAAATTGGATTGCCGAAACTCGATGCTTCACGCACGCCATAACCCAATCCATTCCAGCAAATTCAATACATTGGGCTCAGAAAAAATGTCTACAGCCCAATTAAGTGATATTTCCTTTAGTACACTGCAATATATCTTCAAATGGTTGCCCTTTTTTATTTTTGGTATCACAAATGGTTGCCATTTATATATGACCATCGAGATAAGCCTCAATGTAGTCCCTGAAGTTGCACTTGAGCCTCATAGTAGCCCTGAACTTAGAAGTTCCTCAGAGTCATCCCCGAACTTGCACTTCGGGACTCAAAGTGGTCCTTCCGGCAATTTCAGCACACGTGGCGCAACCGGAAAGCTTAGCTGGCAGTGTTGATGACACGTGGGACTCACAGAAACAACATCGTTTTGGCTGTGGCGCCAAAATGACATAAAACGACATCGTTTCACGCTCACTACGTCCCTCCCTCAACGTTTCAATAACGTATTGTCTCCCTCGTCTCTAAACACGAAACAAACACAACACAGAGTGAGGTTTCTTCTTCTCCCTCCCTCAATCTCCAATGGCGCATGTGCGACTGCATTAACCGCACCGATTTCAGTGGAAGACTTTGGCTCTGGAGCATCGCTGTTTTCCTCGCCTTCATACACATAGTTGGGATGCCTGGTTTCTCTGAAAGAGGTAAGCCAAAAATGAAAAAAAAAATGTGGTTCCTCTGTTTTTTGATATTGTTGTTAATCTAATATTCACAAAAGTTCAGGCCCTTTTTTTCGATTGTAATTGGTGGGTATGAACGCCTCTGTTCTGTTCTCTATGCTAGGGTTTGATCACTACTGGCTTTCGTAGGGGTTTGGCCAAGAAAATTGTAGAGTATGAGTGTTTCTTGTATTTTGATGATATGAAAACGTGTTCTCTATGTGTTAGGATTTACTGCTGTTAGTGGAGGAGTTTCCAAACTGTTAATGTGTTTCAGGAGAATGACTCTGATCAATGAATTTGTTAAACAGAGTTTGCATGATCACAGTAGAAGTAAAGATCTTTTGGGAGTTGAAATTTTTTGTAACTCTGATAATGGATTCTGAACATGACTGATTAGTGAGAGTGATAATGAAAATTGTAGAAGAGAAAATTCATGAATGGTTTTAAATGATGATAAGCCATTATCTGAAGTTTAGCTGAAATGTGCTTCTGTGCTTTATGTGCTTCATTTAACTATTTTTCTCTTGGAATACACAATTATGATACTGGTTAGCTTTACATAGAAGACTTTTGGGAACCTTTTTTTTTTGCCAAAAAGTTTCCAATGACTACACTTTTTCGAATAGAAAAAAAAAGGTCCTAATGTATATTATTACTATTCTTGAATGTCTGGAAGGCGTGAGGAAGCATTGCCTATATTCAAGAGGAGACTCTTAGGTGCCTTGTTGGAGTTTTCTGCTCAAGAATTGCAGGTTCAGGTACATTGGTTTTTGTCAATGATCTTCTTTTTAAACATTTTATTTATGGCATGTAGGCACAATTGTATCCTTTTGTCTTCTGATTCTATTTTCCTCATCAATCATTTTGGTTCCGAATGTCCATGCTTATCCAAAAATATGAGTAATTTTTTTGTTTATGTAATTTTTTTGCTACTATTTAATATTATTGTACTGCTATTATTACTTATTATGAGTAGAAATTATTACTTATTATGAGTGAGAATTATTACTCTTCTTATTTTTATAAGTAAAAAATTGTGTTTTATTCCTATCACACACATAATGGCTTAAATCACTTTGTCTAGTTCAGAGGGATCCTCAGACAGCCATGATAGTGACGATAGTACAGAGGATGAAGCATATAGGCCTGGTGGTGATGAAGTGTCCAGTGAAGAAGACTTGCCTCCGGATAGGTCAGCAGGAAAGAGTAATATGAAATTGAGAAGTAGGCCAGGAAAGAAACTTACAAAAGGAAAGAAGTCTGTTATGGTTGAAGAAGATGGTCCTGTTTGTGCAGACTCAGATTCTGAGGATGATGAAATCATTTTTGGATCGATTCCTAAGTTTGGATCATCAGTTGCTCCTTATCATGATGTGCAGGATGATCCTTATAATGATTCTGATGGTGGAGACTCATGGCACTCGGAAGAAATGAAGACTCCTCCAAACTCTGAGGATGAGTTGGAGGAAGTTGATTCAGATGACGTATTCCCTGCATTTAGAGAAGGAGGGAGGTTTGGAGAGCTTAGGCTAGAGGTTGGAATGACTTTCACTACAAAAATGGAGTTCAAAGAGGCTGTCCGTGAATATTGCATACAAGAAGGTAGAAGGATTTGGTTTAAGAAGAACGATAATATGAGGATGAGAGCTGTGTGTAAGGATGCGAGTTGTGGCTGGCTTGTGTATGCCTCTAACAATACTGAGAACAAATGCTGGAAGATCAAGACATTCATGGATGACCACACCTGTGCAAGAGAGACCAAAAACAGACTAGCTAATAGGAAGTGGCTAGCCTGCAAATTGGTGAAGAAACTAAGAAAATATCCAAATCTGAGACACTCCGAGGCTGCACAATATTTTAAGACTAAATGTGATCTGGAACTAAACAAGTCTTCACTGACCAGGGCCTTAGGAGATGCTAGATCTGTTGTGTACGGTGATGCATCTGCCCAATATGGCATGGTGAGAGATTATGGGCTGACACTGTTGAAGAGCAATCCAGGATCCACTGTCACAGTTGGGGTTATACCTCAGTCCAACCCTGATGATGATCCAATTTTTGAGAAGATGTATGTCTGTTTGGAGGGATGTAAAAATAGATTTCTGGCTGGTTGCAGACCCCTCATAGGCTTGGATGGGGCTTTTCTGAAGACCCGGCATGGTGGTCAGATATTGTCTGCAATTGGCCAAGATGCAAACAATCATATATATGTTATTGCCTATGCAATTGTCCCTGTTGAGAACACTGAAAACTAGAGATGGTTCTTGGAATTACTTCATCAAGACCTGGGGATTATAAGAAGAACAAGCTCTGTTTTATCTCAGATATGCAGAAGGTATGCAATATTTATAGGTTGTCACTTAAAATGATGTTTATACACTGTGCTGCTGATTATATATGCTGAATTAATCTATTGTGACTTAAAATGATGTTTATACACTGGTTGTGACTTAATAGTTCTTAGTTATAACAAGTCACTTGTTGTTACTTATTAGTTACCTATTGGGTGTGTTTCAACATGATGATTATACACATGGCTGCTGTCTATAGTTGCTGAATTAATCTATTGTGACTTATTTATACAGTGGTTGTGACTTAAGAATTCTAAGTTATTTAGTGTCAACTTATCTATTGTAGTTATCTATATGATGTTAATACACTGGGTTGCTGTCTATATATGCAGAATTAACCCTGGACTGATTATATGCTACATAATGTTCTGTCAATCTGTTGTTACTTATTTATCCTGTTCTGTATAATGTTCTGTAATAGTGTTGTGTAGGGACTAGTTTGATGTCACTTACATAAGTGTAGGGACTAATTTGATGTCACTTGAACAAGTCTAGGGACTATTTTGATGTCACTTATATAACTGTAGGGACAGATTTGCTGCCCGATAACAACTATCTGACCCCTTCTTTGGTATCTGAAACAGGGCCTTATAAATGCAGTTAAGGAGGTTTTTCCAGATGTCCATTACAGATTCTATGTTTGGCATCTGTGGAAGAACTTCAACAAGCAATGGAAGGATCTCCAGCTTAGAGGGCTACTCTGGGATTGTGCAAGGTGTACTAGCCAATATGGCTTCCTTGATATCATCAAAAAGATTGAAAGGGTTAATAAGGAAGCCTGGGAGTATTTGAACAAGTGGCCTAGAGACTCTTGGAGCCGGGCATTCTTCAGTAATACACCTAAAATAGATAACATCTGTAACAATGCCTGTGAAGTCTTCAACTTCAGGATCAAAGATGCTAGAGCTAAGCCTATTATCACACTCTTGGAAGAAGTCAGAATGTATGCAATGAGGTCGATAGCTAGGAACAAGGTGAAGCTGAATTCGAACACTGGAGTTCTACCTCCTATACAGCGCAACAGGTTAGAAAAGATACGGAAGGAATCAAAAAATTGGGTCCCGATGTGGTCTGGTGACGCAGATTATGAGAAGTTCAAAGTACATGGCTGGCCGACCAACATGGTTGTGGACTTGGAAAAGAGGCTCTGCACATGTGGTTTCTGGCAATTGAGTGGTAATGTTTTTAAATTCATTTTCTTAGTCTTATTATCATTATCAACCTTTGTTGTAGGCTTACTGTTGTTGTCTTCGTTGTTGTGTGAATGCTGTTTAGAGATGCCATGTGTGCATGCGTGTGCTGCACTGGCAAGGGCTGATAAGAGACCGGAGGACTACTGTCATCAGTGGTTGACCATGGAAGCATATAATAACACATATGCCTTCCATATCAATCCAATTCCAGGTCAAGCACTATGGGAAAAGTCACCATATAACAGACCACAAGCACTAAAATTTAGAAACAAGCCCGGACCACTTAAGAAAAAAAGAAGAAAAGATGCAGATGAGGAGCCAAGTGGGAGTAAGAAGTTGAAGACGAAGATGAAAAGAATATATAAAAAAGGTCGATGTCGTTGTTTTGGGGAAGCAGCACACACCAGAAGGAATTGTCCAAAGAGGGCTGCTGCCGAAGAGGCTGCTGCAGCTGTAGAAGCTGCTGCTGCAGAGGCTGCCGCTGCACAACCCACTGTTGCTAATGGTGGTGAAGGTCAGGCCAACTCTGCTGCCCCTGTCCCAGAAGCCCCAACCGAAATCAATCTTGACCAAAGTCAACCACCCTTGGAAGCAACTGATGACTCTCAACAGGTTGACGAGCTTATATGATTTTAAATTTATCATACTCACATCCTTACCTAGTTTACTAACTATGTTACATTTTTTTTGGCTGATAGGTTCTACCCTCACCTGTTAGGCCGCCAAAGCTCCCTCTAAAAAGAAAGTTAGCCAAGAGTTGTGAAAAACCAGCTTCAGGAAGTAGCAATCCACCAGTAACCACCCCACCTACTGCTACCCCACCAGGAAGTAGTCATACATCAAAGAATCCCCCACCTAACCCTATGCAAGGTGCAACACAGGGAACTACTACAAAGCTTGCAAATTTCATGAAGTTTGTGCCGAATCCTGGATTCAAGGCACCCAGACACAAAAAAATGAAGATTAGGATGATTATGTTTAGGGAAAGCAGGCTGTCTTTTTGTATCTAGTTTGCTAATGTTGTTTAGAATGCCTAAAACATTGTCCCAGTGTTGGGATTTTAGGAAAAGCAGGCTTTGTTTTGTATCTATTTTGCTGGTGTTTTGGCTTTATAATGCCTTTTTTGAATCAAACATTACCAATATGAATATGAATTATGAATTATGAATTATGATTTTATTCAATTGAGTTTTCTCAGCCTTTTGTTTATATATTATCCTCTGTTACAAACTTAAGACTACTTCAAGTGCTGTCCATTTCTATTTCATTGAAAAGAAGTCCAAGAACAGAAGTATACATATAATCAAACACCTTAATTTCCATTTCTTTCAAACAAAAGGATAGGAACAACTACATGAACAAGGAATGCATATAACATGCATGTCATTTGTTTTTTGCTAGATATAGTTGACCCTGCTGTCTATCCAGCTTTAATACAAGAACACCAATTACAATCAGCAACATGAACACAAACATCAAAATTCCCCCCATTTTTAGAACCCTAATTTCAGCTTCTAATTTACCAAATTTCCAAGCCATCTTCATCTTCCATTCCTCATCATCAACTAAATATCTTGTTCTATCATCACATGGCATGGCATCTTCCAAAACTTTATCAACCCACAAAAACAATCCACACCATTTCTTACCCATTGTCTGCACATCAAAGAAAATTCAATCAGCAAAATTTATATCCATAAATACAGCAATCAACAACAACAATACTTACATTGTAGTTTGGGCAACCCAGGAACGGTCTCCCTGGATTAGAATCTGTCCCTGACCACCGCAGCACCGATCTCGACCCGCAGGCACACCATTCTGGCAAACGAGCTTCTCTGTTTCTGTTCATTCTCCTCATGATGCTTCCAAATGATCGTGGGTTGTTCGAGCTCCCAGCTGCATTGCTCGTGCTAGCCATAACCGACGGGTTTCAGAGAGGGAGAAGAGAAGAACACAGCACCGACGAGAAGAGAGTAGAGTGAACAATGTGGCCTTCAAATTTGGGGATTAGGGTTTTAACTTCACCTGAGGGACCAAATTGAGTCGAAAGAGTTTACTCTGCCACATCAGCTAGCCGTTGTGAGTCCCACGTGTCACCAACGCTGCCAGCTAAGCTTTCTAGTTGCACCACGTGTGTTGAAATTGCCGGAAGGACCACTTTGAGTCCCGGAGTGCAAGTTCGGGGATGACTCTGAGGAACTTCTAAGTTCAGGGACTACTATGAGGCTCGAGTGCAACTTCAGGGACTACATTGAGGCTTATCTCTATGACCATTATTCAAAATTTTGTCACCACATTTGACGGCCCATGAGATTTGCCAGTCAAATGCAGGGTACTTTAAAAAGTCGGTTGTCAAAATAGAGTTCTCAAATGTTTTATAATCAGAAAAGACTGAGACTGGGAGATAGAGACTAAGAGACAGAGATTGAAATAAATTTTAATATTTTGTTTAGTGCAAAGTGGGAGATAGAAATTGAAACAAAAATAAAACTCTAATTTAATTTGTACAAAGGGTAAAATTGGAATTAATTAATTGAAATGAGGATATTTTAGGTATAAAATGTTATTAAAGTTTCAATCTTCATCTCTACAAATTTTAGTCCTCTGTGTCCCTACTTTTTGGAGGTACTGAAATACTAAAATTTTAGGGACAGAGACAGAAATTTCAGTACCAGTCTCTGAACCAATAAACATAATACTAAATCTCAGTCTATGTCTCAGTACCTCAAAACAAACGCCACCAAAATGATTATTTTACTGTACTTTTCCTTGAATTAAATATGCCCGGTATCCGTTGGTCAGAAAATATGTCCTATTTGTGTGTTGGTACCCAAATTGCATTGAACATTAAACAAAAGCCTAACCGCCAACCACAACAAAATGTTGATGTGTTAACATAGGTTTACATTTTTGTGTTTAGTTGAGCTTGTTTAATTTAGAGTTTAATACCCCACTATTAAACCTATAAAATTGTTTGAATTTTATGTCATTCCTAATTCTTCACACAATAAAATACGGATATTTTATTGAATTATTGTGTTTATGTATTAAATATATTTTAGACACAATACTTAATTAATATTTGTTATTTTATTAGACATGCATGCATTTAATATCAAATTGCGTCTTAATAAAAAAAAATTAAACACACTTAAATATATTTAAATACCATCACACATATAAATATGTATATTTTTTTTAATAAATTTAAAAAATATATATAATATTATTTATTAATATCAAAATTATCTTAAATCCTTTAATCTTTATTTAATTAAAAAGACATTATAAAAATATTTTTAAAAAATTAGTTTATGCTTTAATATTAATAAAATATCAAATATTATTATAATTCTTTTAAAGAATATTTTATAAACATGGTATCCTTGTATCTTACAAATAATTGAAGTTAATGTACTCGTATATCACGTATCATGTCTTGCTTGTATCTGTGTCTATGCTTTATAGTTCCAAGAAATGAAAATAACTCAATTATTATTGTGATATAGATGCCTATTTAATGATATGTGATTTTTTATATAATATGGGCAGTTCACTTTTTTAATAGTAGAAGGCTCAAGTTCTCAAGATGAATTAAGTTAATGAATCTTAAAAAAATAAATTTTGTACGTGTATAAATAGAAGAAGCATGGTTTGAGTCAAAACACACAAGTAGGGGTGTCCATGGATCGGATCGTATCCGCAGATCTGCGGTAAATATCCGCATCCGATCCGAAAATTGCGGATACGATCCGATCCGCAAATTGATCAGATCGGATCGGATCCGATCCGCACCTTTTGCGGATCGGATCGCGGATATCTGCTCTACATCCGCGTATCCGATCCGGGGATCCGCAGATCCGCACTATAATAATTAAAAAATAAATAAATATATATATGTTTGGTATTATATTTACTTGTTTGTATGTTTTAGTTAATAATTATTATTCATATATTGTATTATTTTATTTTGTTATTTAGAGAGAGTTTGATTAAAAATATTTTAGGAATAAATAAGTTTAAAAGTATAAAAGAAATATTTTTATCGAATTCTTTTACATAGAAATATGATTAAAAAGAGAAGGTTTAATTATGCGGATATATCCGATATCCGATCCGATCCGATCCGAAAATGTGCGGATCGGATCGGATCGGATCCGGCACTAAAAAATGCGGATATCATATCCGATCCGATGAAAATTGTGCGGATCGGATCGAATTTTTGGCCCGATCCGATCCGCGGACACCCCTACACACAAGATTAGCATAAAATATCTCTCTCTCTCACACACACATACGCTACAACATATGAAAGAGTGAATTATCAAAAAACATATTAATTATCTCAGTTATATTAAGATAATAATTTTAGAGAATATTAATACTAGAGTTTTTTATTTATACTTCTTTATTTTATATTTATTTTCTTTTTTTATTTATTTATTTTACAACATGTTTTCAATACGAGGCTCTAATCAAAATTTAAAAAGACACAGGAAAACTCTCTCATCTTGAATTTAATACTTTTAATATATCTGGAGACAACTACTTATTATGGATATTAGATGGCGAAATTCATCTTGATTCAATGAATCTTAGAAATACCATTAAGGCTGATAATAAAACATCCCAGAAAGATAAAGTTAAAGTCATGATCTTCCTTCGTCATCATCTTGACGAAGGACTGAAAAATGAGTATATCACATTAAAAGATCTTGCAGATCTTTAGAAGAACCTTGAAAAAATGTATAATTATCAAAAGACAATGATACTTTTTCAAGTTCGATATGAATGGATACATTTGTGTTTATAGGATTTTAAATCCATAAATAATACAATTTAGTAATGTTCCGAAATCACCTCACAAATGAAATTATGGGAAAAAAAGATAACTGATAATGACATGTTAGAGAAAACTTTCTAGACATTTCATGCCTCAAATGTGCTATTGAGAAAAAGAGAATTTAAAAAATATTTTGATCTAATCTTTTGCCTTATTGTTGCTGAACGAAATAATGAATTGCTTTTTAAAAATCATGAAGCACGCCCAACTGGCGCCACCCCATTTTATGAAGCAACTACGAAAAATTATAATCATAGAAGAGGTAAATGACAAGGCTTTGGTAAGAAGAAAAATTTTGGAAGCAAGAAAAATTATGTTCACAAGAAAGAATCTCACCAGAAGTGGGATATAGAAAGAAATAAAGGACAAAATTAATCAACAAATGATAAATATTTTCGTTGCCGTGGAAAGATCATTGATCACGTACTTGTCGTATTCTAAGGCATCTAGTTGATTTTTATCAAGCATCCTTGAAAAAAGATGACAAAGTAAGGAGACAAATTTTGTTTCAAAGGATGTTGCTGAAAATTACACCACTCATTATGAAGTATCTGATTTTTTTGAAGATTCTGAAGAAAATATTGGCGATTTAATCAATGATGGAAAAGTTTAATATTTGGGTTTGTTAAGTACTTATATCAATAAATAATGTAAGAAACTTCTTATTAAGTTTTATCTCCTATACATTTGAAATTCAAGTATGATGTATAGAAATAATGTTTAATAAAATATTTTTGTTTATGTTTAAGAATTTCAAAATCACTAAATGTGTCTAATTCTATAATAATAATAAATAGTAAAATTTTTAGTATATGATACTATTCTTATATAGATAAATAGTTCCAATCAGGAGTACAATTTTATTGCGCATGTACCTTTACTTATTTATGTTATGATCTTATTATTATTATTTGTGTTAATACCTATATTGGTAAGGACATATAATGAAGATATTTGTGCATAGTGCTAGTTCGCATACTATTCTCAAAAGTAATATATATTTTACTCATCTTGTACTATGAGAAGAATATGTTAATACCATTATTAGCTCAGACAATGTGATAGAAGGTTCCGGAAGAGTTATATTTTTTTTAGAGGAATAGAATTCATAATAAATAATGCACTATTACCTACTAAGTCTTTAAGAAACTTGTTGAGTTTTAAAGATATTCGCTGAAATGGATATCATATTGAAACAATGAATGAGGAAAATCATGAGTACTTATATATCACAACTCATGATTCAAATAAAAATGTTATATTAGAAAAGTTGCCCTCAATTTCTTTTGGGTTATATTATACTAAATCAGTACAATTGAATCCTATGCCATTGTAAACCAGAAATTTACTAACCCAAATGAATTTATAATTTTTTTTATAATAATGAGTATAATATTTTTTAACATAATATTTTGATAATATAATTTCTTATGTTATATTTATATAGTTATGTGAAATATAATTATCTTAATTTATTTATTAGATATATTTTAATAAAAATAAAAAAATAAATGACTATAAATACAATGACTATTAAATCTATGCTAATGCTTGGGTCACCAAAAAGCATGACACTAGTGTGAACCCAGTGCCTAAAAACTGGCGCACCATGGTTAGAGAACAAATCTTGGATTTCAGTCCAGGAAGTGTGAGATTGGTGCTACAGCTGCCTCGAATGCAAGGGGACCCACACTCTTACACTCAAAGGGTCAACTCTGACCAAAGGCTGAAGCAAGTACTTGCAGACATCTGTGTGGAAGGAGCTCAATGGAGGAGGGACGCACAAGGCAAGCCCTACCAACTGGATAGGCTTGACCTTAAACCTGTGGCTAGAGGATGGTTGGAGCTTATCCAACACTCCATCATCTCCACAAGTAACTGATCTGAGGTTATCATTGACCGAGCAATAATGATTCATTGCATCATGTTCGGGAATGAGGTGGAAGTGCACGAGGTCATTCCTCAAGAGATCTACAAGATAGCAGAAAAGGTCTCCACCCAAGCACGGCTAGCATTTTCCCACCTTATCTATCGCATGTGCAACTTAGCTGGAGTTCGCATAGCAGGAGACAGTCTCATTGAGGAGGACAAACCCATCACAAAGAGAAGGATGGAGAATGTCAGGGAGCCTGTACACGGACCACAGCATGAGCCTATTCAGGCGCCTCCACCTGAGATCCCGAAGATGCCTCAGGAAATATACTTCCCTTCCTGTGACTATTGAGATCAACTGAATACATCTCTAGGGGAGCTGACTTCATCTGTGGATCAGTTGAGGATAGAGCATCAAGATCACTCTGTCATCCTTCATCAGATAATAAAAGATTAGAGGATCATGAGGGTGGAGCAGCTGAAACAGGGGCGAGACATTGAAGAGCTCAAGCGCTCCAAAGGATTCACCAGAAGGAGCAGTAGCCGCCATCACTGAGGTGGTCATGTTTCATACTCCCTTTTGCTTATGTTATTTCTATTTTCATTGTACTTTATTTTATCATCTGTTTTCTATTCTAGTGCATGATCGCATTTAGTATTTCGTTTCTTTCTAGTATTCTTTTTTCTTTGTTGTGTTATAAGATATCTTATGTATCCATCGCCAAGCTTAAAAGAAAAATTTATTGAAAAAGAAATAATAAAGGTACATAAGATTTCTAGTTATATCATGAGTTATTCCAATTATTTTAGATGTGGTGGTCTTATCTTGATTTTCTGAATGTATGAATTAACTGTATATAATTGATGTTGAAGTTAAGCATGTTGACTCTTGAAAGAACAGTGAATTTAGAGAAATATTATTGATTCTCTGAAAAATAAAAAATATTGATTCTTGAAGTAAGAGAAAGCAGCAAAAAATAAAAATAAAAATAAGAATAATAAGAAAAAGAGAAGAGCAAGGATCCAAATAATACTGAGCTAAAGCTTGATAATACATCACTTGAACCAATAATTCATCTGGGCTAATCGAGGATATGTGACATATAATCCGATTAGTTATGGGTGATGAGGTTCTTGTGGCGCTAAGGCTAGAATCATTGAGCTTCATTCTCCGATCCGGAAGATCTGACCTTGTCTGTGACGTTTTGAATAGGATCTACAAAGGAGTGTGAATTGCGCGGGCTTCATCCTCGTTCATATTGAATGACCATTGACAATGGCGTTTGATATGAATTAGAGGAGATTAACTTCATGAGAGGACATGAGTTAATCACATACAGCTTTGTCATAAAATGAACCATTCATTGTTGAAGTAGTATGTAAGAAGTATTAATCCAGAAAGATAAAGCATCTCAAAAGCCTTAACTGATTTCTCATTATTGTTTTCGCGTTAATTCTTTACTGCTTTCTTTTATGCGCATACAATGTAACACCCTACCTTTTAGCACCTCATGATCGTACTAAAAGCTCAGTCGTTACTTACCTCTAAACCTTTTTATTCTATACTATTTTTATTTAATATTGAGCTTTCGTGAATACAAACTGAAACTTTCACCAAGAAAACGAAGAGTCGGTACTTTAAATCATTTAATTACAAAACTATATATATCCACGTAGTATTATATACATAGACTTACTCAAAGATCCTCAAATATAATTCCTACCCCTCTAAAAACTAAAACAATAAATGTTGAGGGGAAATTAAAGTCTAACAACTCAACTTCTAAACAGAATCTTCTACGCTCTTGCAGTTTTGTACTAAGCTTTCGGACCTGTAGCTGAAAGGGATAGAAATAGGGGGTAAGAACTGGGGAGTTCTTAGAAGGGTCAGGGTTAGAAGTTAAGTTCGTTTCATTATGTTCTCAATCAATAACAACAGTCAACAAAGTATAATCCAACTCAGCAATTATAGAACATACCAATCACAAGCACACACAATCATAGAAAACACAATCACAAACAAATATGCGCAAACAAGTATGATGCATGTCTAGTCCTATACAGGCCATGAGCTCATGTGTCGGTTTATTGCCCGATTCCCGACACTGGTCCTGAGATAAGCGTTTCGTATCGCCGTCCTTATCTCAGCCAACGTCCCCTCCATGAGCGTTATGTATCGCCGTCCTCATGGGGAAACCTTTATTTCTGTCTCCAGTGAGTGTTATGCATCGCTGTCCTCACTGAGCCATCCCTATAGTGTCAAGTGAGCGTTACGCATCGCCGTCCCACTAGACACTTGGCACTAAGGCCCAAACAGCATTCATCTCTATCTTAGTCTTTGCTCTCTGCTCTACTATGGCAGAGATTCCTCTAGTTAATACATTCTTTCATTCCTACCCTCCGCTCTCCTGTGGCAGAGGTCCCTTTAGTTAATACATTCTTTTAATATTTGTTTTCTGTTATTTATTGAATTATATTTTCACTTAACTCAGCAACTTTTGTCTAAGTTTGTCTTCCAGTCTCATAACCTCTATAAGCAGCCTCTGTCTTACAGGTGAGGCTCTCTCTAGCCAATGTATGTATTGATAACCTTTGTAAGCAACATCTATCTTACAGGTGCGACCATCCCCTGAAGTGGCCGATGTATCTCTGGAAAGCGAATCTCAGTGGGCTTACCACCATATCTTTACTTAACTCATTTTCTTTTCGTTCTTTCTTTCTTTCTTTCTTTCTTTCTTTCTTTCTTTTGTTTCTTTTCATTTCACAATAAAGTTTATCTTCGCATTATTCCCTCGCCTTTCCCTAAGTGTCTTATGGAAAAGAATTATAAAATACTGTAATTAAGTCTGCGTTCTCTAAATCTTTTATGATCACTTTGTTTGTCCTTCTCTGACTTATAATAATATTAATAATATCTTTACTAATTAATATTTGTAATAAAATATTAACCATAATATAAATAGAATAATTTAAATGATAAATAAATAATATTTATATCTTTTCTTAAAACTTAATATTTTATAAAATTACATTTGGAACACTCACTTATTTTCATATTTATAAAAATAACCCTGAGTTTTTATGAAATACCCATTTTTATCTCTCGTACTTTATTTACTACCCAAAATACCTGAAAACTTATATAATTACAAATTGTACCTCGATACCATAATGTAATACCCTACCACACTAAGCTTTACCCTTAAGTTGTAAAACAGAGGTGGTGTGGTATTACGACCTCTAAAATAAAATATGTACATATAATAGCAGAAGAGTTATAATATGCTAGGAGCCTTGAAGAATAGAGGAAATCAAAATCGCGAAATAAGAGCGCAACGCTCAAGGAACGAGTTAACTTGCGTGCTAAGAAAACCATAACTATTAAACATAAGATAACAGAAGTAGGAATAGAGTGCCAAAGATACAAAATAATAAACTCTTAACTCAGCCTGCGAAGTCAAGACTGGCCGGAGAATATTTACACATATATACATACATATCCAAAACCCAAAAGTACATATACACAATCCTGCCTCTCCATAAACCTCTAAGAGGATCAAAAAGAATAAGTTATTTGGAGAGAAAGCGAAGTACATATATATATATATATATATACATCATAGCATAACAAAATAACCCAGTAACCACTCCGCTTCAAGAGTCCAGACGACTATCGAGATGCCTCTCGACCTGCATCTGAAAAATAACAATGTAGTATGGAATGAGAACCGGAGGTTCTCAGTATGGTAAAGGTGCCACACACATAATATATAAGGTCCTGGGAATGCCAGAGGCAATCCTAGAACGTCGTCACTCAGATTATAAAGCTTAAAGTATTAAACAGAAGTCATAAAAGGGTGGTTTTCTAAGAGAACCTAAACCTAACTTAGCTTAATCTTACATCTAAGTCTCATACTACCATTCCTCCATACCTCCAACTCCATCATGCATTTCACAGACATTTAAACAGATAAAGGCAAGCACAGGAAGGTTACAAATACTGCAAGTAACAAATACACATTTAACATGGCAAGTACATTTAGGCACACCCAATTAAAGCACAAGCAAGTAATTCAAGTAATATGCATATGATGCATGCCTATCCTATGGCTGATGAGGCTCATCTGTCGGTTATCCAGCCAATCCGACAAGTCTGAAAAAACTTAGACTATCCCCCGACGTGCATCTCCAAGAGTCTATGCATAGCTTTTTCTCAAATAATCAATATTGCTCAATGGGGGTTACATTCCCGGGAATTTATATAGTGCCCGGTCATACTTACGTCGTAGGGTCAATAAAGTATCGAGTTTTCTACCTGGTACACGTGGTGGCAAGCCACGACACTTTATCCAGAGAACCTCGTATCTCAGATCATTAAATCATTCAAGCCAAATTTCATACATAATTATTCTTGACATCTCAGAAATAATTCATCTCTTTTCAGCTTTACTTCACCTCCAAGTTATTCCCGTTTCCTAACTTCATTTTATTATCGGGTGTAACACTAATATTCATGACTAAAGGAATGAAATTAGAGGTTTAGAGGTTTGAATTTTAGTTTAAAAACATTAAAAATCATGCTTGCTGAAATAGGGCCCACGCGTACGCGTGACTCACGCGTGCGCGTGGAAATGTAAAACTGCAGCTCGCGTGCGCGTCCTTTTGTCATACGTACGCGTGAACATGCTTGTTTACTCCTTACGCGCACGCATGGGACTCGTCGCGTACGCATCGCCAAAAATCCACTCCACGCGTACGCGTGGGCGTACGTCCTTTTAAAAAATATAAGGCAGATGCAGTAGTGATGCAGCAGTAGCAGGAACCTGTTGAAAACAGGGCAGTTTATAGATGCAATCTTTCAGTCCCTATAACTTCTTCATTTAACAATATTTTTCACCCGTTCATCGAGTGGCATAAATATTGTGAACCCAATTTTCATTTCAAAACAAGTTAGAAGCAAATTGAGGGTCCGAAAGTCAAGTTATGCCTCACCGAAGTTCGGCCAAAAACCAACTTTGCAAAACCTCTTAAAACTCATTTACATTCCAAAACTTCCATTTCATTCCTTTCTAACCTTGCCAAATCCAACAACACATGTCAATAACAAAACTCAACAATACTTACACCATTCATCAACCACCAACCATCAATACTATATATATATAAACAAAACCATCAAGCCTTCAACCACTATGCATGTAACCTATAAAATCATTAACTTAGCCATATCTCATCACTCATATCTCATTAAATGTCCACATAACAACCATCTCTATTACACAATCAAACCACATCATAAATATCAAGTATACTAAGCATTATACCATTCCGTTGCAATTCAGCTTATCCTATGGTCATCTAGTCTAAGTTTTCACAGAACATTATATATTACCATACCTTGGCCGATTTCCACGTAACGACCAAAGCAAATTATTTAAAATCAAGGCAGCCCTTCAAAATTCAACTAATCAGCTTCCTCTAAGTTCTAGTATTCACAATTTCAAGCTCCAATTATTTATTCACAATCTAATACACATTCATAACACATATATATCCAATTTAATACTCAAAACTCAAATTTATCATGTGGATTGACTGATAGAAAAATAGCTCCAACTATTATGTTTAAAGATAATACAATATACATTGCTCAACTTAAAGGTGGAGACATCAAAAGTGATAGAACAAAGTATATTTCTCTCAAATTCTTCTTCACTCATGACCTTCAAAATCAAGGGAACAATTGATGTCCAACAGATCCGCTCAAGCAATAATCTGCCAGATTTATTTACAAAGTCACTTCCAAAATCCTCCTTTAAAAGATTAGTACAATTGGGATGCACCGAATTTGAGATATTAAATAATGTCAACAAGAGGGGGATGTTATACTCTTTTTTCTTGGTCAGGATTTTGTTCCTATTGGATTTTTCTCGACAAGGTTTTTAACGAAGTAGTCCTTATCACAAAGGATATTGTACTCTTTTTCCTTCACTAAAGTTTTTTCCATTGAGTTTTCTGTAGTAAGGTTTTAATGAGATATAATCATAAATAGACATCCAAGAAGAGTGTTGTAATATAGATGCTCATTTAATGATATGTGACTTTCTTCATAATATGAGTGGCTCACTTTTTCAATAGTAGAAGGCTCAAGTTCTCAAGATGAATTAACTTAATGAAACTTGTAAAAGTGAACTTTGTAGTTTGTACGTGTATAAATAGGAAGAGCATAGATTGAGATAGAATACACAAGATTAATATAAAACACTTATATATTAATTTTGTTGTAAAACAAATAAAATATACTAAATATAAAATAAAGATGTATAAATAGAAGACTCTAGTATTAATATTTACTACAATATAATTATCTTACTATAGTAATAGAAATAATTTATATATTCACTACTATTATATATTAGCAACGTATGGAAAGAGAAGAAGACAATATAGAGAGAGGGGAGATTATTGTTATTGATGTGTTATCATACGAGGCTTAAGCCTCTATTTATACACATACAAAATCTTGATTTTCCACACTTCATTAATTGAAAATCAAATATTCTCTCCTTGAGAAACTGAGCCGCCCAAGAATTAAATGGGCATCCAACTCATTTCTCATTCTTATCACAATACTCTCCCTTGGATGACCATTTAGGAATATGCCTCATTAAAACCTTACTAAAGAAAACCCAGTGGGAAAAAAACTTTAGTGAAGGAAAAAGAGTACAATATCCTTTGTGATGGGGACTACCTCATTAAAAACCTTGTCAAGAAAAACCCAATGGGAAAAAAACCTGACCAAGGGAAAAAGAGTACAGTCTCCCCCTCATGCTGACATCATTTAATGTCTCAAAATCGGCGCATCCCAATCTCATGTACCAATCTTTCAAAGGAGGATTTCGAGAGTGACTTTGTAAATAAATCTGCCAGATTATCACTTGAGCAGATCTGTTGGATATCAATTGTCCCTTGATTTTGAAGATCATGAGTGAAGAAGAATTTGGGAGAAATATGCTTTGTTCTATCACCTTTGATGTATCCGCCTTTAAGTTGAGCAATGCATGCTGTATTATCTTCAAATAGGACAGTTGGAGCTATCTTATGATCAATCAGTCCACATGATGACAAAATATATTGAATCAGACTCCTCAGCCAAAAACACTCGCGACTAGCTTCATGAATCGCCAGTATTTCAGCATGATTAGAGGATGTTGCTGCTATCGTCTGTTTTGTGGACCTCCATGATATAGATGTACCACCATATGTGAAGAGATATCCTGTTTGAGATCTTCCTTTATGTGGATCAGACAAGTATCCGGCATCTGCATAGCCAACTAGTTGTGACTTGGATCCATAGGGATAAAACAATCCCATATCAACCGTTCCATGAAGATATCGAAAAATTTGCTTGATTCCACTCCAATGTCTTCTGGTTGGAGAGGAACTATACCTTGCTAGTAAATTCACCGCGAATGATATGTCAGGTCACGTATTATTAGCAAGATACATTAGTGCTCCAATGGCACTAAGATATGGTACTTCAGGACCAAGGATATCTTCATTTTCTTCTTTAGGACGGAATTGATCCTTTTTCACATCCAAAGACCTTACAATCATTTGGGTACTTAATGGATATGACTTATCCATATAAAACCTCTTCAAGATATTTTCTGTGTATGTTGTTTGATGAATAAAGATCCCACTTTTTATATGCTCGATCTGTAGGCCAAGACAAAACTTAGTCTTTCCAAGATCTTTCATCTCAAACTCTTCTTTTAGAGTTTTTATAATTGTTGGAATCTCTTCTGGAGTCCTAATGATATTTAAATCATCAACGTACACAGTAATTATAATGAATCTAGATGTATATTTCTTTATGAAAACACATGGACAGATATCATCATTCTTGAATCTATTTTTGGCCAGATACTCAGTAAGATGATTATACCACATTCGTCCAGATTACTTTAGACCGTATAAAGATCTTTGCAATTTAACTGAGTATAACCCATGTGAATATTCATTGGATGGTTTAGATATCTTTAGTCCTTCAGGGACTTTCATATAGATATCCCGATCTAATGAGCCGTATAAATAGGCTGTTACTACATCCATTAAATGCATATGTAATTTATGATATGCACATAAACTAACCAAATAACGCAATGTTATCGCATCCACTACAGGGGAATACATTTCTTCATAATTTATACCGGGCCTTTGTGAAAAACCTTGTGCCACACGTCGTGCTTTATAGCGTACAACTTCATTTTTCTCATTTCGTTTTCTCACAAATACCCACCGGTATCCAACAGGTTTTACATCTTCTGGTGTACGGACTACAGGTCTAAAGACTTCACGTTTTGTAAGTGAGTCTAACTCAGCCTTCATGGCTTCTTTCCATTTTGGCCAATCATTCCTTTGTCGACATTCTTCGACTGATCTTGGCTCAATATCCTTACTTTCATGCATGATATTCAATGCCACATTATATGCAAATATTTCATTGACAATTGTTTTATTTCGGTCCCATTTCTTTCCTGTAAAGACATAATTTATCGAGATCTCATCATTTTCACAATTTTCAGGTACCTGAACATCTTCTGGCGTTAAAACTATATTAGAATTTTGGACAACTGCAGGTGTCTTTACTATGTCTTTTTCAACAAGAATAATATTTACCTCTTTTCTCTTTCGAGGATTTTTATCTTTGGAACCGACAGGCCTGCCACGCTTCTGGCGTGTATTTGCTTCAGTGGCTATTTGTCCTACTGGGACATCAATTCGAATTGAGGCATTTTCCGCCCTGCCACACTTCCGGCGTGAATTTACTTCAGTGGCTACTTGTCCTACTGGGACATCAATTTGAATTGGGGCATTTTCCGCTGGTATATAAGATTTGGTTATCCTCTTTGTATCGAAAAATGCATCAGGCAATTCATTTGCTATTCTTTGCAAATGTATAATCTTTTGAACTTCTAGTTCACATTGCCCTGATCGAGGATCTAAATGCATCAACGATGATGCATTCCAATTAAGTTCCTTTTCAGGAAGCTTATTCTCTCTCCCTAATGTTGGAAATTTTGATTCATCAAAATGATAATCCGCAAACCGGACTTTAAATACATCTCCAGTTTGTATCTCAAGATACCTCACTATAGAGGGAGAATCATATCCAACATATATCCCCAATTTTCTTTGGGGTCCCATTTTGGTGCGATTAGGTGGTGCAAGGGGAACATATATCGCACATCCAAATATTCTTAGATGGGAAACATTTGGCTGCTGGCCAAAATCTAATTGCATAGGAGAGAACTGATGGTAACTCATTGGTCTCAAATGAATAAGTGCTGCGGCATGTAAAATAGCATGCTCCCAAACCGAGGTTGGGAGATTTGTTCTCATAAGCAAGGGTCTAGCAATTGATTGGAGGTGCTTAATAAGTGATTCTGCTAACCCATTTTGTGTGTGAACATAAGCTACTGGATGTTCAACACTTATTCCATTAGCCATACAATAAGCATCAAAAGCTTGGGAAGTAAATTCACCAGCATTATCAAGACGAATTGCTTTGATTGGATTTTTTAGAAATTGTGCTTTTAATCGAATAATCTGAGCCAGTAATCTCGCAAACGCCAGGTTGCGAGAAGATAATAAGCACACATGTGACCATCTCGAAGATGCGTCTATCAGGAACATAAAATATCTAAAAGATCCACATGGTGGATGAATAGGTCCACATATATCACCTTGAATCCTTTCTAGGAATTCAGGGGACTCAAATCCAATCTTTACTGGTGATGGCCTTAAAATTAACTTCCCTTGAGAACATGCAGACAACAAAATTCACTAGATTTAAGAATCTTTTGATTCTTTAGTGAATGTCCATCAGAGTTTTCAATAATTCTCCTCATCATGGTTGTTCCTGAATGACCCAATCTATCATGCCAAGTTATGAATTCATTTGGGTTAGTAAACTTCTGGTTTACAATGGCATGTGATTCAATTGCACTAATCTTGGTATAATACAATCCAGATGAAAGTGAGGGCAATTTTTCTAATATAACTTTCTTATTTGAATCATGAGTTGTGATACATAAATACTCATGATTTTTCTCACTCATTGTCTCAACATGATCCATTTCGGCGAATATCTTTGAAACTCAACAAGTTCCTCAGGGACTTGGTAGATAATAGTGCATTATTTATTATAAATTTTATTCCTCCAGGAAACAAAATTATAACTCTTCCGGAGCCTTCTATCAGAATGTCTGAGCCAATAATAGTATTAACATATTCTTCTTTTGGCATAAGATGGGTAAAATATATATCACTTTTAAGAATAGTATGCGAACTTGCACTATCCACAAGGCAAATATCTTCAGAATATGTCCTTGCCATTTTTCTTCAAAAACAAATAATGATAATAATAAAATGAGTAAAAGTACATGCACAGTAAAAATTATTCACATGAATACTTAACAAACACACATATTAAAATATTCCATCATTAATCAAATGGCCAATATTTCCTTCAAAATCCTCAAAGAAATTAGATACATCATAATGAGTGGTGGAATTTTCATAATTTGAAACAAAATTTGTTTTATTTTCTTTGTCATCCTTTTTCAAGGATGCTTGATAAAGATCAACTAGGTGCCTTGGGGTACGACAGGTACGTGACCAATGGCCCTTTCCACCACAACGGAAGCATTTATCCTCAATTGATATACTTTTCCCAATGTTTCTTTCTTTATCCCAATTTTGGTGAGATCTTTTCTTGTGAACATAATTTCTTTTCCTTCCATAATTTTTCTTGTTATCAAAATCTTGTCATTTACCTCTTCTGAGGTTATAATTTGCCACATTTGCTTCAGAAAATGGGGCGACGCCAGCTGGGTGCGCTTTATAATTTTTTCAATAGCAACTCATTGTTGCGTTCAGCAACAAGAAGGTAATAAATTAACTCAGAATATTTTTTAAACCCTTTTTCTCGATACTGCTGCTGCAGGAGCACATTCGAGGCATGGAAGGTTGAGAAAATTTTCTCTAACATATCGGGCGTGAGGAAGTATCACCGTCTTTTCATGATTATACCTTTTTTTAAGGTCTTTCCACAGATCTGTAGGATCTTTTAATGTGAGATATTCATTTTTCAATCTTACTTCAAGATGATGACGAAGGAAAATCATGGATTTAGCTTTATCCTTCTGGGATGTATTATTTTCAGCCTTAATGGTATCTTCAAGATCCATTAAATCAAGATGGATTTTAGCATCTAGTATCCATGATAAATAATTATTTCCAGATATATTAAGAGCATTAAATTCAAGATGAAAGAGCTTCGACATAATGAAAATTTATTACCTGGAGTCTTCCTAAAATTTCGTTAGAGCTTCGTGCTGATAACATGTTGTAAAACAAATAAAAGATATACTAAATATAAAATAAAGATGTATAAATAAAAAACTCTAGTATTAATATTTACTACAATATAATTATCTTACTATAATAATAGAAATAATTTATATATTCACTACCATTATATATTAGCAACGTATGGAAAGAGAAGAAGACAATATAGAGAGAGGGGAGATTATTATTATTGATGTGTTATCATACGAGGCTTAAGCCTCTATTTATACACATATAAAATCTTGATTTTTTACACTTCATTAATTAAAAATCAAATATTCTTTCCTTGAGAGTCGCCCAAGAATTAAATGGGTATCCAACTCATTTCTCATTCTTATCACAATAAATTTATTAATATAAAACACTTATATATTAATATAAAACATTTATAAAACACTTTTATATATATATATAACATATGAAAGAGTGAATGATTAAGAAATATATGAATTATGATAATAATTTTAGAGAATATTAATACTAAAGTTATTTATTTACACTTCTCTTATCTATTTTATATTTATTTCATCTTTTTTATTTATTTATTTTACAACAATTATATTATTTTCTAGATGTTTCTGTAAGGAAATCATGTCTAACGCCCTTTTTTTTTTTTTTTTTTTTGTCTAGAGATCAGATCCGGTCGGACTTATTGATTTCTTGATTACAGGACCCAAGTATCACTTATTATCGAAACAAAAATGGTCCACACCGCAAGGCCTGCTTTAGTGACAATTATATTTTGCTTTGTTTGAAGATGCACCCGGTTAAATCTTAGCTATGATTAAAAAGTTGTATATGGAACCAATAGAAAAAGAAAAGGAGGGGTGTGTAAGGGTGTAATTTGAACCCAAAAAAAAGAGTCCGAAAAATACATACACAGATACACTCTCTGAGTGTGTTTAATGGGTACTTGGCGATGCATTAACTATTTATTTTGCAACTTTTCTTTGGGAGAATATTTATTTTGAACATTTTTGGACCATTTTTTAACTTTTGAATATATGAGTTTGCAATATGGTACAAACTCTACCAAGTACAAACTAGGTCCATAATCTAATCTATTGTTCATTTTACGGCCTCAATTATAATGTTAACTTCTCAGGGTACCTTTTTTTTTGTTTTTGATAGTCTTCTTAAGGTACCCTAATTTTTTTATAGTCTTCTTAGGGTACCTTATTATTGGGCTTCAAACGGGTAATAGCCTAATACGCCACATAGCATATCAACTTGTTCCTGACAAAAAAAAAGCATATCAACTTGTTCATTACTAAATAAAAAAAAAAGATGGATACATATTAACCCAACTTGTCACACTTAAACACCTGGTATGATCATGACCCAAAAATATAAAAAGAAATGATATGACACATAACGTGCCCCCAAAGAAATAAACAAGCAAACGACATCATTTGATTCTCTCTCATCCTCCAACCAAAAAAGGAAAAATCTCTCCCATTCAAGAAAAACTAAAGATTAATACAAATTTTGACCACATACTCTTTCATTCTCATATTATCCACCACTAGCACCATTGATTAATCTTCTTTTTCCTTCTTCTGTTTCGATGTCTAATTAAGGGTTATATAACTCGTCACAGAATTATCTCTTTTGTAATACTGAAGATTGAACATTCCTGTAAATTCCATATAACAATATTTTTATCTTCTATACTTTATTTATTACCCAAAATACCGAAAACTTATATTATTATAAATTGTATTTCGATTTTTATATATAAATACAATTTTATCCTTAAAAAATAAAGTTTAAATATTAATTTTTCTTTTATTCTAAAACCGAAACCTTAGCTCTTCCTTTTCAAAATATTACTTGTATTTTAATCTGTTTTTAAGATTTTCGATTATCAATTTTTCTTAACTTTTAATTTAATCTTTGAATCACCAAATCTCATCAATTTCCTCAAAATACCACATCACAACAGTCCCAAAACCATTAAAACAACCACAGTTGAGCTGTTCCTCATAGCCAAACCAACAAATCACAAGCAACAACAATAATTCAACTCTTTCCAACTCAAACAATAATCAACCAAATCAACATTCACTTATCAAATTCATATTTAATTATTATAAAGTTACCAAAACCTTACCTCCGTACGAGATCAAAACAACGGAAGTTTCAGAGAAGCTTTCTGACCGAGCTACTGAAGAAAAAAACGTCAGAAATTGTCTATGCCTCCTAGAACTCTAATTGACCGAACTCAAGAGGAAGGGGAGCTACATCACCGTCAGCTTCCACAGAACAAAAGTTATGCCAACGTGTAGAGGAGGAAGATACAAATACTTTTATAGGATTAAATTTTTTATTGGATTGAAGATTAGAGAAAACATCCTACGAAAAGTTAAAAGTTTTAAGTATCTTGGGTGCATCATACAGGATAATGGAGAGATTGAACAAGATATAAATCATAGGATCCAAGTAGGTTGGTCAAAATGGTGGAGTGCATCTGGTTTTATGTGCGACAAAAAAGTGCTTTTAAAACTTAAAGGTAAATTCTATCGCACCGCTATAAGACCGGCTATGCTTTATGGTACGGAGTGTTGGGCGGCTAAAGGGGAGCACGAACATAAGCTGAGTGTGGCAGAAATGAAGATGTTGAAATGGATAAGTGGTCATACACGATTGGATAAAATAAGGAACGAAGATATAAGAGAGAGAGTTGGAGTAGCACCCGTTGTGAAAAAGATGGTTGAATCGCGTCTCAGGTGGTTTGGACATGTGAGAAGAAGACCAATAAAACATTCAGTCAGGAAGGTGGATGAGATGGAAGATGGACAAGGGACGAAAGGCAGAAGAAGACTTAAGAAGACCATCCATGTGGTGGTTAAACAAAATCTACATGTAAATGGTCTCTTTATAAACATGATATATAACAGAGCACAATAATATCGTTTGATTCATGTAGCCAATTCCATTTAGTAGGACAAAGCTTTATTGTTGTTGTTGTTACAAATCTCAAAAAATCGAACAGCTAAGATCAAAGGTTCCTGGTTTCCCAATCTTTCTCTCTCTGCCTTCATTCTTTTTCTTTCTTCTTGAATTCGGTCACATTAGAGAATGATAAGGTGAGATCATGATTAATGTAATAGAAGTGATTAGGTGTCATGCGAAAGTGATCTACGGTTATATATGTGCATGTATGTATACATATAAATCACCCATCTTATTTCTTTTCCTTTGGTTCTCTTATGGCTTCGGATAAAAATGTTAATGATGATGAGATAATAGCAAATAATAATATGCTAATGAGATATCAAGAATAATAAATGAAGGAGGTTGGATGTCGTGTCTAGAGTTGTTGATTCAGCAATTCAAGTTATAAATATTTTAAATGGATAATTATAAAAATTGGATATATTAAAACAGAAATAATAATATATATGAGTTACTAATATAAATGATATTAGTAACATAACGATAAAAGATATACGGTGACGTATTAACAAAACTAAGTTTTCAGTTACTCAAATTAAAATATACATATAATTTTCATTGCTTACAAATTACAAGAATTATAGTTTTAATTATATAAAATATTTCATCATATATATATATATATATATATATATATATATATATATAAAAGAATATGAATTTGATTAAATTCAAATAGTTATAAAATTAATTTAATTACTTATAATAAAATAATTTTTAAAATAAGAAATTTCAATTTATAAATTAAATTATAATTTATTTATATTTATATTTTTAAAAATGTGGGTCGTTACATACAACAACAACCATTATCTTCTATTTGCATGACTAAGATCTGCAGGATAACCATTGCTTGTTCAATCCAACAATTCTCGTGGGATCGACCATCACTCACCTGAGGTATTACTTGAATGACCCGATGCACTTGCCGGTGAAGTTGTGCGAGTTCAATTTTGCGCACCATGTATTAAGATTATTACTTCTAAGTCCAAACTTGAGTATTAGGATTTTGTTGTAAGCTACATATCAAGCTCAGTGGAAAGGATATTACCTCAACATCTTTTAACTCAAACTCTGGACTATGAGCAAGATATTTGTTCCCAAATGTATCACAAGTTCCACTAGTTCCAGTTAACCTTTTAAACCAGAAGGATGCAATCAAAAGATTTTACTAAGAGTACTTAAACAGTTCAACTATAACAAAATGTAATAAAAGAAACTAGGAAGCATGGTTGTAATACTTACAAATCTTCATGTAAGCATAAGGCATAATTACCCCCCACCATCCAGTGCAAACAAATAATTCAAACACATGTACTAGTACCGATTGGCACCTCTAGAAAAAGATATCTAATCAGAACCTTCCAACGTCAGAGAAACTCAAAAGGAAAAAAAGAAAAACTTATGTTAGCAACTCATGCTTAAAATAAAAAGATCTTGTGCCCTGAATAAAGAGAGAAACAGAGTATATTAGTAATCATTCTCAACAACAGCAATTTCACCTAACAATTAACAAAACTCATCAATTGCAAAGTCTCAAACAATAGAACATCCAACATTTTACTGGTTGCCAGTGAATAGTGGCCATGACCTAGATCGATCGCATTATGATTCGCGAAGTCTTCAAACTGAAGAAGTACGAGGAAAATCTGGAAAACATTTGAAAATAATCCAGAGATTGGAGTGTTAAATCTAATATACCAATAGTTATTGAACTTTACGACCGAAGATTCACGAATTGGAATGCAAACCATACAGTGCTTTATTTAATTCTAAGATCTAAAATATTTTTCAGAGGCCAATGTCTTAATTAATAGATTTAAACCATAAATTATGAATTCAGTGAGAAGAAATTTATCCAATCGTGAAAACACAGAGTTGATATTTAGACATTAGAGAAGTGAAATCAAAACCCTAAAACACTGATGACAAGAATAAAAATCAAATACCTTGTCAGAAGCGTTTTTTGTCCATCTCTGCCTTTTCCATCCTAGCTTGCTGCTTCTATTTCTCCAACTTCTCTCTCCCGTTTCTGCACACACACAAAATCATCAAAAACGGGCTTCGAAGTAGGAGAAGGAGAAAGGAAAAGGGAAAGGGAAGGGGAGAGATATCTTGATGTAGACGTTCTCTTTGGTCTGCTCCTCTTCGTTGAGAATCCTACCTTCGTTGCTGTAGAAGCGAGAGAAAGCACCGCGAGATGTTGAGTCCAAAAGACAACGGCGACAGTGCCGAAGCTGGAGAAGACGACGATGACGGTTGCAAGTCTAGAAGACGATGGTGACAACATCGAGATTGGAGAAGACAACGACTGTTTGAGGGGGAGAAGTGTAGCTTAGTAACTGTTTGAGAAGAAGGTGAGAATGGTGATTGATGAGGGTGAGTAAGGGTTAGTGAGGGTAGAGTAATTTATTAAATATTTTAAATTAGCGACCGATTTAGCGACTGATTAGTTATAACGTTATTATACCGCGGTCGCTAAATCGGTCGCCATCTTAATTATTAGCAACTGATTTAGCGACCGAGTTAGCGACCAATCTTTTTTAGCTTATTTTTCTATTAGTTGCAAAATCAGTCACTAAATTAAAAAATAGAGACCGATTTTATGACTAATAATTCCAAGTGTTACTTCCTCATTTCAGTTGCTAATTCGGTCTAAGTTAAAAAAATAGCGACCAATTTTAGCGACTAACTTTATGTTACTTGTATAAAAACCTTATCGATCGCTAATTCGGTTCTATTAGTGACCGATTTTGTTGGTCACTAAAATCGGTCGCTGAATGTAATTTAGCGACTGATTTATCGACCAACATTTTTTTGGTCCTAGAAATTCTATATCGGTCGCTAAGCTATTAGCAACCAGTTTTTTCGGTCGCTAAAATCCGTCGCTATTCTGATAATTTCTTGTAGTGTACGTTGATGATTTAAATAATATTGGAATCCCTGAACAAATTCTAATAATTATAAAAACTCTAAAAGAAGAGTTTGAGATGAAAGATCTTGAAAAGACTAAATTTTGTCCTGGCCTACAAATCGAGTATACAAACAATTGGATCTTTATTCATCAAATAATATATAGAGAAAAGATCTTAAAGAGATTTTATATGGATAAGTCACAAAGAAACTGAAGATATCCTTAGTCATGAAGTACCATATCTCAGTGTCATTGGAGCACTAATTTATCTTGGTAATAATACACGACCTGCCATATCATTTGTTGTGAATTTACTAGCAAGTTATAGTTTTTCTTCAACCAGAAGACATTGAAATAGAATCAAACAAAATTTTCGATATCTTCATGGAACAGTTGATATAGGACTATTTTATCCATATGAATCCAAGTCACAATTAGTTGGCTATGCAGATGTAGGATACTTGTCTAATCCACACAAAGAAATATCTCAAACAAGATACTTATTCACATATGGTGATGCAAATATATCATGGAAGTCTACAAAACAGACGATAACAGCAACATCCTCTAATCATGCTAAAATACTAGCGATACATAAATCAAGTCGCGAGTGTTTTTAGCTCAGGAGTTTAATCCAATATATTTCATTATCATGTGGATTGACTGATAGAAAAATAGCTCCAACTATTCTATTTAAAAATAATACAACATGCATTGCTCAATTTAAAGGTGGAGACATAAAAAACGATAGAACAAAGCATATTTCTCTAAAATTCTTCTTCACTCATGACCTTCAAAATCAAGGGAACAATTGATATCCAACAGATCCGCTCAAGCGATAATCTACCAGATTTATTTACAAAGTCACTTCCAAAATCCTCCTTTAAAAGATTAGTACAATTGGGATGCGCCGATTTTGAGACATTAAATAATGTCAACAAGAGGGGGATGCTATACTCTTTTTTCTTGGTCAGGTTTTTGTTTCTATTGGGTTTTTCTCGACAAGGTTTTTAACGAAGTAGTCCTTATCACAAAGGATATTGTACTTTTTCTCCTTCACTAAAGTTTTTTCCATTGAGTTTTCTTTAGTAAGATTTTAATGAGGCATAATCATAAATATACATCCAACAAGAATGTTGTAATATAGATGCTCATTTAATGATATGTGACTTTCTTCATAATATGAGTGGCTCACTTTTTCAATAGTTTGTACGTGTATAAATAGGAAGAGCATGGATTGAGACAGAATACACAAGATTAATATAAAACACTTATATATAATTCTGTTTTAGTCTTTAAAGTTTAAAGTGTCCTATTTGAATCCAAAAAAAAAATTATTTAGCATCAATTTAGTCTCACAGTGAAGTCAAACTTAAATAATTAACGGAATGTCCTACATAATAACAGTATAAGAACAAAATCGATAATATAGAGAATAAGTACAAGCTCAAAAGGTACAAAATCAACTGTTGATGCATTAATATATTTATTTATTATTTTACTTATAATATAAATAAAATATTTTCTATAAAACTAAAGAGAATGATAAATAAATATATTGTCAACGGTTGATTTTAGGTTTGAGACATCTAACGCCCATTTTGTTTTTGTCTAGAGACCAGGTCCGGTCGGACTTATTAATTTCTTGATTACAGGACCCAAGTATCACTTATTATCGAAACAAAAATCGTCCACACTGCAAGGCCTGCTTTAGTGACAATTATATTTGCTTTGTTAAAGATGCACCCGGTTAAATCTTAGTTATGATTAAAAAGTTGTATATGGAACCCATAGAAAAAGAAAAGGAGGGGTGTGTAAGGGTGTAATTTGAACCAAAAAAAAAAAAACGTCCGAAAAATACGTACACAGATACACTCTTTTGAGTGTGTTTAATGGGTACTTGGCTATGCATTAACTATTTATTTTGCAACTTTTCTTTGGGAGAATATTTATTTTGAACTTTATTGGACCGTTTTTTGAACTTTTGGATATATGAGTTTATAATATGGTACACAAACTCTACCAAGTACAAACTAGGTCGATAATCTAATCTATCGTTCATTTTACAGCCTCAATTATTATGTTAACTTCTTAGGGTACCTGGTTTTTTATTTTTGATAGTCTTCTTAAGGTACCCTAATATTTTTATAGTCTTTTTAGGGCACCTTATTATTGGGCTTCAAACGGGTAATAGCCTAATATGCCACATAGCATATCAACTTGTTCCTGACAAAAACAAAAAGCATATCAACTTGTTCATTACTAAAAAAAAAAAAAAGAATACATATCAACCCAACTTGTCACACTTAAACACCTGGTATGATCATGACCCAAAAATATAAAAAGAAATGATATGACACATAACGTGCCCCCAAAGAAATAAACAAGCAAACGACATCATTTGATTCTCTCTCATCCTCCAACCAAAAAAGGAAAACTCTCTCCCATTCAAGAAAAACTAAAGATTAATACAAATTTTGACCGCATACTCTTTCATTCTCATATTATCCACCACTAGCACCATTGATTAATCTTCTTTTTCCTTCTGTTTCGATGTCTAATTAAGGGTTATATAACTCGTCACAGAATTATCTCTTTTGTAATAATGAAGATTGAACATTTACCAATTGATTAAGGTACAAAGTGTAATAACCACTATATTATATTGGTAAATACTATAATTACTGTAGTTATGGTAAGAATCTAGTGTTACTAAAATAAAAAATATATTTTTAATTATTTATCAACGTTTTTTAATTTAAAAAATAAAATAAAAATGTTATCAAATTTTTAAAAAATATAACCTTAATTTTAACTACATCTTTTAAATACTATTCAAATTATTTAGTCATCATAACCACCATATCTATAGGTATCATATGCTCTACTTTCATCTTAGTGTTTTTTGGCATTCACTATATCTAATATATAGTGATAGTGAATATTCTATTATCTCCATGTAGAAGGAAGATTCCCTTCTACTCCAACCCTTAATTATATGAATAGGGTTTAATTTAAACCATCTACAATAATAGCTAAACAGCTAAGTAAAGATCTGAGCAACATAATTCAGATCATTACTCAACATAGAGGTTACAAAACAATGAAAATAATATTGTCACATAGTGTATGTGCATACTTGATGTCCCAATATAATAGTGTTAAATAACACATCAATCAAGTTTGTTTTGTTAAATATGTATGTGCATACATGAAGATATCTTTCATCTCTATTTAAGCATTTTCTTAGCTTCTTTGGCCTTTCCTTTTATGGCCACTATAGAAGGGGTCTAGGTCTGCCCCTGAATTCGTTTGATGAGTATCACAACAAACTTAATGCGATGTAAATAAATAAATAAATGAAACAACTTGATGCAATGTGGAGAGATGATGAAATATAAGAAACAAAAATAAAGATAAATAAAATAAAATCCCAAAGTTGTGGAGCCAATTTAATCTCCTTTGGACAAGGAATTAAAAAAAAAAAACAATTTAACTGGAATTATATAATTGGTTGTAGTTTGGATTAGATTAATTTGTTCAACCTTGAATAGTTAAGTAAATAAAATTAATGTATGGTTAAAATAAATAATATGATAATAAATTAAACATATTATAATATGAATAAAAGCTATTGATAATTATTTTGCAGTCAAATTAATCATTAATCTTCTATTCTCTTTAATCAAATTATATACGCTGTCTTTTATATGTTACTAGTCAAATTTAAACGGAACTTTTCAAGAATAAGAACATTCATGATGGAAGTTAATGAATAAGAAATGCTTTTAACTAATTTAATGTTGGACCAATCTAACTAATAATAGTTGACTTTAACTTATTTTTTTCACTAACTTGCAACTACTCGGATTTTCTATTGAACTTTTTTTTTTCTTAATCCTGTAAATAATAACTATATATGAATACAATTTTATTCAATAATTAGTTTATATGTTAATAATGCAACATAGCAATTTTCAGTAGTAGTTTAATTTCATGTAGAAAAGGATATTTCATATGATTGATATATTTAGTTATTATGGTCATTATTTTTTTAAGAATATAATTAATTTAATTATTAATTGGTGCAACAATGCAGTGCAAGCAAGCTTTACCTTGATCTCTTAACTGAATAATGTTATCATCAATTCACATCTCCCCCCAATCATGCATGGTGCTACTCTCAATTATTCATGTGCCTTGAGCATCTTTGTCAACTGAAAAGTAAGATATATATATAGCAGACATCAGTCCCTATTGTTTAGATAAACTATATTTTAAAAGAAAAAAAGTAAATAGGAGGGTTAAAGATGTGCTCTTTTCTTAAAAGCAAAGACATTCACATCATGCATTATTATTTGTAGGATTTTACATATTAAGTATCAAGTAACTTATTAAGATTGTATATATAGGGGGAAAGAAATTAAAATTGGAAAGTTGTTAATGCATTAAAAGTTTGCAAACTACCCAATTTTAACATTTTTACAGAGTTTATTCTAGAAAAAAAAAATTGGTTCATTGATAAGCGTAAAGTAATACACTCAGGTCCAGTTTGGGTAAACAGTTTAATTAAGCTCATTTTGAAAAAATAACTTAAACAATAAATTCATATATTAAAAGTAACTTATAAATAAGTTATTTTATATTTGAGTTTTTAATTCTAAAAATGCTTATTTTAAAAGAAATATAATAAAAAAAACTTTTTATTATGAGAGAAGTCATTGTTTTTAACTTTTCTATAAGTTCCTAAATAGCTTTTTAGAAAGCTATAATTTGATTTTGAAAATTGCACCAGACATTAATACTACTATTTTTCATAAGTCAAAAGCTAAAAAAAAATACTTTTAAAACTTTTTAAACGAGGTCTAAAATCCATGAAAATTCACTATTTGAGATGTATATTTAAACAACTATCATTTTTGCTAATTCTGGTTATTATCTTGTAATAAAAAATTTTTAGCAAAATAATATTCTCATAGAAAGATAAGTATATAAATACAAGATATTTACTTTTGAAAAAGAAAAACTTTGAAAATAAGAACATGAAAATAAAAGAAGTATGCTAATTCATCATCAAAGTAACAAAAACATATTATTATTATTATTATTATTATTATTATTATTATTATTATTATTATTATTGTGGAATGGAAGAATCTGTTGAGTGGATCTCATAGGACACATAGTTATGTATGTGTCATGAGTTCAGTGTTAAAAAAAGTGTGCCGACAAATAACTAACACAATGTCAATTGCACGTAAAATCAACAGAAATAAACGAAAAAATAATTGAAGGAACAATGACACAACTAGGCCTATTCTAACTAATTGATTGGAGCACCTACGTAGCTAGAGAAAAATTAATTAATTAATTAATTAATGATGCACTACCAAAGTGGGAAATAGAAATTGAAACTTTACAGACTCATGTGCTTCTGATTATGCCTTTTCTACTTTAATTAGTCTTATTTGCATTTGCATAAGGATAAGGAAGGAACCATGAAGGGACCAGTTTCTTCTTTACCCTTTTCAGTTTGCCACTCGGATCCTCTTACTTGTCTTCATCTTTGTCTCCTATTTTGTATTATGGATTTTTACTTTTATTTTTATTTCTCTTCAACTCATCAATATAATTTTGGAACTATTAATTTTTGATGTTTAGAGAATTGAATAAGTAGATCAAATTTTAGATATATGTAGTTGTAGAAATTTTGATATTATATCATTATAATAATAAATCATCTTTGTTACTGTTAAGTATAGATATGCTATTTATTTTATATTTTTGATATAATATTAATTATTCTTTTTTCAAATTTCTGTTTTCTCTAAACACAAGGATAATATAGAAAGAGTGAGTCTGAATTTGGATAAAAGAACTCAATTCAGCATAAATCAAGTTAGATTTTTTCCAATTTTTTTTATATTTTCTAAAAAATAAAGGACTTAACATACGCTCAATGAATTGAGAGTCAAACTTTCATGTAGGTATAACCCTACCATTCTGGAGAGGCTAATTAACTTGGAGCAAGAAGAACAGTCACGTAAACTTGTTTTAAATTCTACAAATTTATGTTCTATGGATATGAGGTAACCATAATCTTGCCTTTGAAAGATTAGTGTCGCCTGTAGAAACGTGATTTCTTGCTATGGATTTTGAAAATCAAGGTTGAACAATGCTACACTTTTACCTAAATTAGAACAACCAACATTTTGAATAAAAATTACTACGTTCTATAAACAAATTCAACACACTAAAGCATCCACACTCCATGCATAGCTAAAGAAGTATTTTTTAGATATTTGTTATTGTCAAGGAAAGTTGCTTTATTTCCATGCTACCAACCATGATAAAGCTTCCATGGCACTATTCCGAACAACTTTGGAAAAATCCAACACTAGCTATCTTCTACTTCAATTCCTACCTCTTGGACCATTTTAATTTAATCGTCCAAATCTCTTGTGTCAATGATTTTACAAAATTAATAATTTATGTATTTTTAGCTACTGTCAATAATCTTTAATTTAAATTTAGAATTTTCAATTCTTGAATCACTAAATTGAGATGGAATTAGAATGTTTGTTGTGATGATGATTGATCATGAACGGATATTTTATACGCTTTTCGACATCACTTTCATATAGTTTTTAGTAGTTTTTATTTAGTTTTTATTAAGTTTTTATAGGTTTTAGTGTTAAATTCACATTTTTGGATTCTACTACGAGTTTTTGTGTTTTTGGACCATTTCAGGTATTTTCTGGCTGAAAATGAGTAGCTGGAGCAGAAGTCTGATTCAGAGACAAAGAAAGCACTGTAGATGCTGTCCAGATCTGACCTGCCTGCATTCGAAAGAGCTTTTCTAGAGTTACAGAAGTCCAAATGGAGGACTCTCAACGGCTATGGAAAGACTTCTAGAGCTTTCCAGCAATATACAATAGTCCATACCTTGCTTCGGATCAGAAGGCCCAAAACTGGCGTCCAACGCCAGCTTCCTTCCCCCTTCCAGGCGTCCAGCGCTCAAAGAGTAGAGCCCAGCATCCAAAGGCCCAGAGAGGACCCCCTAGCTGGCGTTCCACGCCTAAGGAATCTCATAGCACGTGAATTCCATATCTGAGTCCTGTGAATTAATAAAAGTACTATTGTTTCTTCTTCAATCCATATCTGATCTATCTCTAAAACGTATATTCCAATCTTCATCGTGGTGAATAAGATGATCTAACCAATTAGCTTTGTTCATCACATTAAGACGAACGTGGATGACAAACACCCGCGTCTACTTGGGTTCGTGTGAATACTCGAAAGGAAAAGTACGAGCTAACAGCTATGTTTATATATCTCTCAGACGGTTAATCCACGACTTCGTTGTGGACTTCTCGAGACACCAGTTTAGCCGATTTTTGGGGAGATTAAGGTCTCCGTAGTATAGACTAGAATCCAAAGAAGCAGCGTTCTCTGATCCGGAAGATTCGACCCTGTCTGTGACGTTTTGATTAGGATCGCCAAGAGAATAGATTGCTATGCACTTCGCCCTTCGTCATATTAAATACCACGACCACTGGCCACGGCCATGTTCATTCTGTAGCAGAGGAGATCAATGACCACGGGCAATGGCTTTGATCACTTACAGCCTACCATAGAAGAAAATCATTCACAAGCAAAGAAGACAGTAGTACCAGAGTTACTTCAGAAAGAAAAAGCAACTCCAACTCTCAATTCTATTCCCAGCATATAATTCCTAATAGCTAACTTATTCCAACAACTTCTAATTTTGCCTGGCTAAGACCTGCAAGACAACCATAGCTTGCTTTAAGTCACAATTCTCGTGGAATCGACCCTGACTCGCTCAGGTATTACTTGAACGACCCAGTGCACTTGTTGGTACTGCTGCTGTTGTACGAAATAGTGTGAATTTTGCGTACACGCGCACCATATTTTTGGCGCTGTTGCCGGGGATTGTTGAGTTTGGACAAACTACCGAATTGTTTTGCTCCCTATATCAGATACTTTTTATTTCAATCCTTTAATTTTTCATTTTCTTCTTCTTATTTTTTCAAAAATTTAAAAATCTTTTCAAAAATATTTTTCTTTTCTTTGTTTAATTTTTGTTCTTGATTCGAGTCTTTGTTTGTATTCGTGTTGAGTCTTTTATTTTATTTTTCCTTTTTATTTTTTCAAAAATTTTAAAAGGTTTTTCAAAAATATTGTTATTTTCTTTTGTGTTCAATTGGTTAGAGCGTTGGTTTATGAATTAGGTAACTGTGTTCCTTTGAGTCTTTTTTCTAAAAATTTTTCAAAAATAATTTTTCTTTATTTAAATCTTGTTTCAATTTTTAAGTTTAGTATTTTCTTGTTTATTTTCTTGTATTTTTCGAAAATTTTGTCTTGATTTTCTAAAAATTTTAAATTTAATGTTCTTTTTATGTTCTTGAGTTCTTTGAGTATTTAAATTTTGTTCTTTGTGTTCTTGTAAGTCTTCAAAGTGTTCTTGAGTCTTTTTAGTTTTTTATCTTAAAATTTTTAAGTTTGGTGTTCCCTTGTGTTTTCCTCCAAATTTTCGAAAATAAAGACATTAGATCTAAAAATTTTAAGTCTTGTGTCTTTTTTGTGTTTTTCTCTTTCATCATAAAATTCAAAAAATAAAAAATATCTTTTCTAACTAACTTTAACCTTAATTTTTTAAAATTACTTAACAAAAATTTCAGATTTTAATTTTAAAATTTTATCTTATCATATCTTAGTTGTCAAGTTTTCAAAAAATCAAAATTTTCAAAACTAAAAATCATATATTTTTTAAAATTCAAAAATTTTATCTTATCTTTTTCAAATTTTAATTTTTAAAATCTTATCTTTTTCACAATTAAATTTTTTATTTTATCTTTTTCTAATTTCAAATTTTGATTTCAAATCTTTTCTTATCTTATCTTCTATTTTATTTTTAAATTAAAAATCTTTTCTTAATTAATATCTTATCTTCTCTCTCATTTTTTTCAAAACTTCCTAACTAACTCATCTCTTCCTTAATTTTCGAAAATATCTCTCTTCTTTTTCAAAACCAGCTAACTAACTCTCTTCTCTTCTTAATTTTCGAAAACTATCTCTCTCTTTCTCTTACTTCTTTTTCAAAATCACCTAACTAACTTTCATCTCTCTTAGTTTTCGAAAATTTCTTCTTCTCTTCCCTCCTCTATTTTTTCTAAAATTTAACAATTAAAATTCAAATCTTTTTAAATTAAATTAATTTAATTTTCAAAAAATAATAAATTAATTAATTAAATAAAAAAATATTTTAAATCTTATTTACTTTTTCTATTTATACTTCTTCTCTTCTCATCTCTATTCATTCAACTCTACTTCTTTCAACTCTTGGTCTACCACAACTTCTTTATCTTCTTTCCTTTCTTCTTCACATCTAACTGGAAGCTCTTTGATCCAAGTGGAACGAAAAGCTTTCTTCTTTTCTATTTTCTTTTATTCTATCTTCTCTTTTCAAGGTAATCCTCTTCTACTTCTTTTATTTATTTTTATTTTTTTCTTCTTTTTTCACTTCTGACTTTAAGGAGGAGCTTCTTGCCTATTGGAAGTCTCTTTCTTTTCTTTCTTTTTTTGGCTTCTTGTTTATGACCAGGAACAGGGATAAAAAACCCCTCTTGACTCCTAATCCTAAACCTGAAAAGAGTCTGAGGAGGCGTTTATAGCAAGCTAAAGCACAACACTCCGGAAGAGACCTTTCAGAAAGATTTGAACAAGAACTGGAGGATATGGCTGAACCACAAGAGGAGCCTAGAAAGGTCCTTGGTGACTTCATCATGCCTACCTCTGATTTTTATGGCAGAAGTATTGCTGTACCTGCCATTGGAGCTAACAATTTTGAATTTAAGCCTCAGTTAGTCTCTCTTCTGCAGTAGAACTGCAAACTCCATGGACTTCCACTGGAAGATCCACATCAGTTCTTAGCAGAATTCTTATAGATCTGTGATACTGTAAAGACTAATAGAGCTAAAAACTAGTTGGATGCCCAGCCTAAAGAGAGTCTTGACTCTTGGGAAAAGCTAGTTAATGCTTTCCTGGCTAAGTTCTTTCTCCCTCAGAGGATGAGCAAGATTAGAGTGGAAGTTCAAACCTTCAGACAAAGAGAAGATGAATCTCTCTATGAAGCTTGGGAAAGATACAAGCAGCTGATCAGGAGATGTCCTCCTGACATGCTCTCAGAGTGGTCCATCATAGGCGTGTTCGATGATGGCTTGTCTGAGATGTCCAAAATTTCATTGGACAGCTCTGCATGTGGATCTCTCCACTTGAAGAAAACGCCTGCAGAAGCAAGAGAGCTCATTGAGATGATTGCAAACAACCAATTCATATACACCTCTGAGAGGAATCCTGTAAATCACGGTGTCTCTCAGAAGAAAGGAGTTCATGAAGGTGAGACTCTGAATGCCATCTTGGCTCAGAATAAGATCTTGACCCAACAGGTCAACATGATCTCTCAACATCTCACTGGGATGCAAACTATAGCTGGCAGTAATCAGGAAGCTTCTCTTAAAGAAGAAGCTTATGATACTGATCAACCTACCATGGAGGAGGTGAATTATATGGAAGAAGCCTATGGAAACACTTACAACTCTTCATGGAGAAATCATCCTAACCTCTCATGGAAGGATCAACAGAAACCTCAGCAAGGTTTCAATAAAGGTGGTAGGAACCAGAATAGGTTCAATAACAGACCACCATTCCCATCTTCTCAAGCGAATATGGAGACCTCTAAGCAGAGCCTTTTTGACTTAGCCACTCTAGTCTCCAGCATCACTAAGACCACCCATAGTTTCATTAATGAAATAAGGTCCTCCATTAGAAATTTGGAGGTACAAGTTGGTCAACTGAGCAAGAGGATTCCTGAGACCCCTCCTGACACTCTTCCCAGTAATACTGAGGTTAATCCTAGAGAAGAGTGCAAGGGCATAACCATGGAGGTTGAGGCTGAATGGAGGAAGATGGGAAGGAATTGAACGCCAGTGAAGAAGCCTTCACTTGGCGTTCAATGCCCAGAATGCTAGAAGGACTGGCGTTTAACGCCAGTCAGGGTGGACAGCAAAGGCATTCAATGCCCAATAAGCTAACAGAGCTGGCGTTGAACGCCAGCCCAAGCACACCCTTTGAGTACCTAAAACCCACTCAAGAACCCTCTAGCCCAGAAACAATGAAAACCATAAAGACAATTGAGATTCCTTTAAATGCACTTCTACAGTGCATAAGTTCTTATGACTACTCATCCTCAAGTGAGGATAAAGACACTAGGGAATAGCAAGTTGCTCATTTCTTAAGAGCTCTTATGAAGCTGAATGCCAAACTATTTGGTACAAAGCCTCTGGAGGAAGAACCTCCACTGCTTACCAAATCACTCCATGCTTTGGTTCAGCAAGAGCTACCTCAGAAGCTTCCAGATCCTGGACGCTTTTTGATCCCTTGCACCATAGGCATTATGACCTTTGAAAAGACTCTGTGTGACCTAGGGTCAAGCATTAACCTCATGCCACTCTCTGTAATGGAGAAGTTGGGCATACTTGTGGTACAAGCTGCACACATCTCTTTAGAGATGGTAGACAAGACCATGAAGAAGCCATATGGCTTAGTGGAGGATGTCCTGGTTAAAGTTAAAAACCACTACATTCCTGCAAACTTCATAGTCTTGGACATAGAAAAGGATGAGGATGAGGAAGACCTTTCCTAGCCACAGCTAATGCTATCATTGATGTGGCTAAGGGAGAACTAACCCTAAAGTTAGGGCAGGATCACATCTTATTCAAGATGCCTCATTCTAGCTCTCCCTCTAAAAAAGAGATAATAGTACAACACCTAGTGTGCCAACCCTCTCTCTCTGTGCAGAGCTCTGCAGAGCCCCCAGACATCAATTCTAAGTTTGGTGTTAGACAGCCCTCAACAAGCTCTAAGCACAAAGGTACTAAAAAGAAAGTACCTAAAGGCTAGAGGGACAAGAAAGTCCCTACTGAAGGCCTCTCACCTGGCATGAGAGTTGTCTTCACTAAGAAGTCAGCCTTACCACATACAGTGAGTCGTGTCCTATTTCTAGAGCATGTAAAGCTCATTAATGAGAGGACAGGAAGAAAATTCATTGTCAGGGGAAAAAATCTAAGCCCATACTCACCTCCGTAAGGAGCAAAAAGTTAAGCTAGTGACTTTAAAAGAGCGCCTGTTGGGAGGCAACCCAACTTTACTCAACCTTTTTTATTTTATTTTGTTTTTCTTTTTTAGAGTCATGATCATGTGTATTAGTCAAGAGACAGAATTCACAGCAGTGAAAATATAACACTCCAGAAAGAGTGTCAAAGTTGGAACACCAGTGAGGAAGCCCTCTTGGGCGTTCAACACCCCAAGAGGGGGAACATTGTTGGCGTTGAACGCCAGCCAGGGAGCAGCCCTTAGGCGTTCAAACGCCAAGGCAGAGAAGTATGGAATTTGAATTCCCTAGCCTCTCAAGACCAGTAGCTCCCACGGAAGCTCCACCTACCCCACCTTCTTCTTCCTCATTGATCATAATTGCTCGAGGACGAGCAAATCTCTTAAGTTTGGTGTTGCAAAAAGCTGTGCTTTGTGACTTCTACCACTTTTACGTTTAGAAGAAGAGAATGGAGCAAACTAGAGAGCATGCACATGAACATGTGCAGCCGCCTCAACAAAGACAAAGGAGTGACATTGAAGAGATCAAGCATCACATTGGATCCTCAAGGAGGAGTAGTAGCCACCATCATTCAGGTGGATTCATTCTCTTTTACTCCTTTCCTGTTATTTTTCTATTTTCTGTCTATTTTATTCTCTTGTTCTAGTTGCATGATCATTTGCATTGATGTCTTTAAGTTGTAAAATATTCCATATATCTCTTACCTTTCTTAAAAGAAAAAATTTTATTGAAAAGAATTGAGAGATGCATGAATTTCAAGTTTAAAATTAGAATAGTTTGATTAGTTTGATGTGGTGTCATTTGCTTTTGTTTTCTGAATGTATGATTAAACAGTGCATATTTGAAGTTGTGATTTTAGAATGTTGGCTCTTGAAAGAATAAGGAAAAAGAAAAAAGATTATTGACAATCTGAAAAATCTAAAAATTGATTCTTGAAGCAAGAAAAAGCAGCAAAAAGAAAAAGCAAAAGCTTGCATGCGAAAAAAAAAGTGGCAAAAAATAAAAAGAAAGAAAGAAAAAAACCAACCAGAAAAAGCCAATAACCCTTTAAACCAAAAGGCAAGGGTAAAAGGGCCCAAGGCTTTGAGCATCAGTGATTAGGAGGGCCCAAAGGATAAAATCTTGGCCTAAGCGGCTAAACCAAGCTGTCTCTAACCATGTGCTTCTGGGATGAAGGTGTCAAGTGAAAAGTTTGAGACTGAGCGGTTAAAGTCGTGGTCCAAAGTAAAAAGAGTGTGCTTAAGAACTCTTGACACCTCTATCTGGGGACTCTAGCAAAGCTGAGTCACAATCTAAAAAGGTTCACCTAGTTAAAGTGTCTGTGGCATGAATGTATCCGGTGGTAATATTGGAAAACAGAGTGCTTAGGGTCAACAGCTATGTTTATACATCTCTCAGACGATTAATCCACGACTTTATTGGGGACTTCTCGAGACACCATTTTAGCCGATTTCCGGAGAGAATAGGGCCTCCGTGGTATAGACTAGAATTCAAAGAAGCAATGTTCTCTGATCCGAAAGATTCGACCTTATCTGTGACGTTTTGATTAGGATCGCCAAGAGAATGGACTGCTATGCGCTTCGCCCTTCGTCAGATTGAATACCACGACCATTGGCCACGGCCGTGTTCATTCTTTAGCAGAGGAGATCAATGACCACGGGCAATGGCTTTGATCACTTACAGCTTGCCATAGAAGAAGATCATTCACAAGCAAAGAAGACAGTAGTACCAGAGTTACTTCAGAAAGACAAAGCAACTCCGACTCTCAACTCTATTCCCAGCATATAATCCTAATAGCTAACTTAATCCAACAACTTCTGATTCTGCCTGACTAAGACCTGCAAGACAACGATAACTTGCTTTAAGCCACAATCTTCGTGGGATCGACCCTGACTCACTCAGGTATTACTTGGATGACCCAATGCACTCTGGTACTGCTGCTGTTGTACGAAATAGTGTGGGTTTTGCGTACACACACCAATGATATATTTGAACCGAGTCCTATACCAGAGCCAATGGAACAAACTTTCGAACTAGAGATGGATGAAAAAATGGACCTTCTGATAACTCCACCAGATCCATTCGCACCAAGAAATAGCCCATATGGATGAAGGACTACATAGTACCATAAGTTGAGAAGCAGCGAACAAAACTCTGGAGAAGTTAGTTACCTAGAATTGAGTATATGAATTGCAATAGCACAGTGTTAGAAGTATAAAGGTTTTATGAGAGTTTTCTCATTAGGAGTGAGTTTCCACTCGAATAGAAATGTCCCCTTCTACAACATTCTTATAATTTAAATTTCACTCTTTCTATTTTTTCAATCAATAATACACACATACATACATTTCTTCTTAACTCTCATTGTTTATTATACCAGTCCAACAGATGATTAAAATTGGAGATTCAAATTGTATTTTTTTTGTGAATAATTATTTTTTTTATTAGAGAACTAACCAACCGTCAATATAATTAACTAATAAATTTTTTTAATAATTACAATACTACTAAAACTAATTTTTATATTAACAAATTAAACCATAATTAAAATAAAATTCTAACATCTTACAAATACACTCCCACTAATGTAGATACACTAACTTGGAGTAAGGAGATCTATTGAGGTTTCTAAGTATATACATAGTCTAAATGTGAATTTTCTATCACCCAAATCATTTGCTGAATCAGAATCACGATAAGTATTATGTCCGTTTTATAAAATGAGCTAGCCGTTTAAAAGAGAAAAGAAATCATACATATATTTAGGCGCTTATAATTAAAAGAAAAAATATAGATAAATAATTCTTAACCAACTAACTTTAAATAACTGCAATTAATAATTATTGATTTTGTATTTTTTAAAAAATAAAATTTAAATATTCATTAATTAATAATAATTTAAAAAATCAAAATTATCAATTGATGATAAATGATTAACTGGATGTTAATTACTTAGTGGAGTTCATAGTTAAATACTTCAATTCTGTTTTAATCTCTCTCTCTCTCTTAATAATTAGGTAAAAGTATAATGGAAAAGTAATAAAATTTTTAAAATAAAATAAAATCTAAAATAAAATAATGATTTTTTTAAAATTTACTTATAAAACTCCGGATAGCAAGACATCTTTAGTTTAAATTTATTAATTGATGGATTTTTCGCTATTTATGTATAATCTTTGTAAGTTATAGAATTTATATCGTTAATTAGTCTTGCATGTAACAAACAAAGTTTTTAATTTGTGTGCAATAATCTGATACGACTATAGCAAATGATGAATACATAAACAAGAACCAGGCAGTGTTGGAAGAAAGGGTTGTAACAAACCATAGACAAGTGGCAGCTGTTCCACTTATTTCGGGCAGCAGGAAGAGCACTAGAGAGAAAATAAATAGTAAGTGGTTGGAGCATTATGATTTTTAGTGAATTGTAGTATGAAATCTCCTTTTTCGAGAACTATTCTCTATTTTCCCTATTCTATCCCTTTTCTAATTCTTCTCAAAATTTCAGCACACATTTTATTCTTGTCTTAGGTTATTGGTTGATGACTGCTTCCTAAGGCTTAGGGCTTTGCACTATCTAATTCTTCTTATTCACCGTTATTCTTCTTTTGCTAGTCTTATTTCTTAATTCCTTCATAATTGCTTACTGATACACGTACTCTATATTAATACCACACTAAACTTTCTTCAATTTATTGACTTTTTTATAACATTTGGTGCTTTCATCCCATGGCTGTAGCTGAAAATACCCGCATGAAAGGCATGGAAGCTGACATCAAGCTCTTTCAGATATTCGAATCTATTTCGGAGGAGACTCGCGCTAAGCACGCGCGATCGTCCGAAGCGACGAATCTGAAAATTGATGTGCTACAACAGCCCATTACTCAGCTTCTCCATGCCCAGCCTCGTCACAGATCTGGGTTGCTTGAGCTCTCCCATAGTTCGATAGTCAAAATTTCACCAGTGTCCCTTTATACCGCGTCGAGTGGGTTTCGATCTGCCCAAATTTGATGGTTCTGATGCGTTGGGCTGGATCTTTTCTCTCGATCAATATTTTGACTACTTTCGTGTGCCTGAGGAAGAGCAAATCAGCATCATGGCTATCCACATGACCGGTGTCGCAATTCCTTGGTTCCAAATGTCACAATTCTCTGCTCTATTTCGTTCATGGAATCAGTTGAAGCATGCCATTGAACTCGAATTCAGGCCTTCTCTGTATGAATCGCCACGAGAATTATTATTCAAATTGCAACAATTGGGTACGGTGAGTGACTATTACTCCGAATTTGTTTCTTTGGCTAATCGCACACATATTGATCCACCTAATGCATTGAAGGATTGTTTTATTAGTGAGTTAAAATCTGATATTAAACGAAAGGTGAAGACGCAGTATCCGCCCTCCCTGATGCGTGCTATCACATTAGCTAGACTTTACGAGGACAAGTTTTCTTTAGTACCAAGAAGAACTTATGGTCCAGCCTCTCATCGTCCTCAGTCGACTCCTGCAGTTGCAATTTCGAATAATAGGCCCATTCAGCGGAATACTCTACCGCCGTTGCTTCCAACTCCACCAGCGTCCTGCTTTGCCGCCAATGAAAAACTCGGTGTGAAAACTATCCCCGGCGGAGATTAAGAGCAAATGAGAGAAAGGATTATGTAATTAGTGTGATGAGAAATTTTCAGCTGCTCACCATTGCCCGAATCTCCAGTATATGCAGCTACAACTAGCATTAGATGATGCAAATGGAATGGACACAGGGACTCAAGAGTCATTTGAATCTGAGCCTAATTTGGAGGCCTTGGAATCTCAGGTAGTTGAGCATCATTTATCTTATAATGCTATGCATGGCATAAGTGGTCCTGCTTTGATCCGTGTTAACGCCATCATCAATGGGCTGAGGTCCAGGCCTTGATTGATGGTGGCAATTTGGATAATTTTATTCAACCTCGCATAGCAAAATTTTTTAATCTATCTATTGAACCTCCATCGGGATTCAAGGTGATAGTGGGCAGTTTCGAAGTCTTGCCAATAGAGGGTCGCAATGCTAGTTTGGATGTTAATCTATCAGGTTGCCTTGTTAGCATTTCAGAGGTTTATGTGCTCCATGTGGCCGGGGGAGAGTTGGTGATTAGTTCAATTTGGTTACAAACATTGAAGGATCATATTGTAGATTATAATTCTTCATTTCTTCACTTCTGGCATAAAGGGGGAATTTGTCACTATGCAGGGTTATAAGAGTCCACCTTCGTCTCAAGCTCAATTTCATCATATACGAAGGTTGGTTAGCACCGATGCAGTGGCTGCAGTGTTTACTCTTGAACTTAAGTATTCGAATGGGATTGCCAACCACCCTTGCAGTTATCAAAATCTCTTCACCCTGCTTTGGTTAGTTTGTTGCAGCAATATGTTGTTGTTTTTAAGCAGCCTTCGGGTCTTCCTCCCTGACGTTCCCAAGATCATGGCATTCCCTTATTTGAAGGGGCTACACCTATTAAATCCCATCCTTATCGTTACCCTCACAACTTGAAATCACAAATTGAAACAGTGGTATCTAAGATGCCACAAGAGGGGATAATTCATCCCAGCAAAAGCCCTTTTTCCTCGCCCATTATTTTGGTCAAGAAAAAGGATGGCACTTGACGTTTTTGCACTAATTATCAGGCACTAAATCCAAACACAGTTAAAGATGGTTTTCCCATTCCTACCGTTGATGAGTTGTTGGATGAACTATTTGGGGCTACTATTTTTTCGAAACTGGATCTTCGCTCGGGTTACCACCAAATCTTAGTCAAACCTGAGGATCACTTTAAGACAACATTTCGCATGCATCGAGGGCTGTATGAATGGTTAGTGATGCCCTTCGGCCTCACCAATTCTCCTGTTACTTTTCAGAGCCTCACAAATGATGTATTCAAGTCTTACTTGCGCAAACTTGTGCTAGATTTTTTTATGATATATTGGTCTATGGTAGTGGCTTCGACTTATATTTAGAGCATTTGGAGCTAGTCTTAAAACTGCTGCAGCAAGAGTCTCTATTTGCTAAACTTTCCAAATGTCTTTTTGGCTCCCCAGAAGTCAACTATTTGGGACATACAATCATGGGCGGTGGTGTTCACATGGAAACAGCTAAAGTTCAAGCAATTTTGGAATGGCCTCAACCTGCAAGCGTAAAGTAGCTTTTGGGGGTCTTTAGGTCTTACTGGTTATTATTGATGATTTATTAAAGGGTATGCCTCATTAGCAGCTCCTCTCACTGATTTACTTAAGAAAGATTCGTTCATTTGGTCAGAGCAAGCTACTCAAGCATTTCGACAGTTGCAAAATGCTATATGCACCAAACCAGTCTTGGCATTGTCCAATTTTAATATTCCTTTTGAAGTGGAGACATATGCTTCAAGTACTGGTGTTGAGGCTATTTTGATTCAACAAAAATATCTCATTGCTTATTTTTCCAAGAAGCTACCTCCTACTTTATAGAAGCAATCCACTTACATCAGAGAGTTTTACACCATCACTGATGCCTTAGACAAGTTTTGCCATTACTTGCTAGGCAAAAAATTTATTTTGCGCATTGATCATCAAAGCTTGAAAGAGCTCTTAGAACAAGATCTTCATACACCAGAGCAACATAAATGGCTTCATAAATTGCTCAGTTTTGATTTTGAAATCCATTACAAGGCTGGGGCTGAAAATGTTGCAGCGAATGCACTTTCTCGTAGCTTCTTTGGGGCTTGGTCTGTGCCAAAAGTAGAGTGTCTAGATCAACTTCGTATATAATTGGTGGCTGATGAGGATCTCCGAGTATTATTGGCAAAGTGCAACTCCAATTCGGTTGAGGATTTAAATTATTCTTGTCAAAACGGCCTATTGTTGTGGAAGAACCGATTAGTGATACCTTCCAAAAGTACTTTAATTAGGCAAATCCTCCATGAATACCACGATAGTGTGATTGGTGGTCATGCGGAAATTGCTAAGACTGTGAAACAATTTTTTTCCATTTTCTATTGGCCTCATATGAAAAAGGATATCAAGCAGTATGTCTTATCTTATTGCATTTGTCAACAAGCCAAGGAAGAGAACAAGGCACCAGCGGATTTTCTCAAGCCATTACCCATCCCTTCACAGGTATGGGAAGATATTGCAATGGATTTCATTGTGTCTCTGCCAGTTTCATCCGACTACTCAGTTATCATGGTGGTTGTTGACCATTTGACTAAGTATGCCCATTTCCTTCCATTGAAACAAGATTTTAATAGCAGGACAGTTGCAGAAACTTTTATCAACAATGTGGTTAAGTTGCATGGATTTTCAAAATCTATTATATCGGATAGGGATCGGGTATTTATCAAAAATTTTGGCAGCACCTCTTTCACATCCAAGGTACTAAATTAGTAACGAGCTCATATTATCATCCCCAAACTGATGGGTAGAGTGAAGTTTGTAAACGAACCTTGGAAATGTACTTACGTTGTTTTTGTTTCGAGAATCCTAGCTAGAGTTTTTTTCGTGGACTGAGTTTTAGTGTTACTCCTCGTGGCACAACAGTATCAAGATGAATCCCTTTAAAGTTCTTTATGGCAGGGACCCTCCCACTTTGGCTCGATATGAACTCTCTAGTGCTGATAATTCTTCTTTGCAAGAGTGGCTTTAGGGCCGTGATCACTTACTCAATCAGCTGAAGTTTAATTTGGAATGCTCCTAGTAGTATATGAAACATGTTACTGACAAAGATCGCCGGCAAATTGAATTACAGGAGGGTGATTTGATGCTAATGAAGTTACAGCCATATCGCCAGCATCTGTGGCACTGCGTAAGCATCAGAAGCTTGGTTTGCATTATTTTAGCCCTTTTTTGATAAGAAAGAAACTCAATGACGTGGCCTTTAGGGTAGAGTTACCTCCGGAAGCGCGTATCCATAGTGTCTTCCATGTTTCTGCTCTCAAACGATTTTAGGGAGAGGGTAGTTCCCAGTACTTTCCTGTCCCATTGACCACTACTAATATGGGGCCAGTGTTAGAGCTTTCCAGAATACTTTCTACATGTTCTATTATGAGAGATGACAGAGTACTGCCACAATGTTAAGTGTAATGAGGACAGGGCAACTTGACAGAGACGACATGGGAAGATGTTCATCACTTCCAAAAATTGTTTCCGGAATTCAACCTTGAGGACAAGGTTGTTGCTGATGGGGTGGGTAATGATACGAATATAGCAAATGATGAATACATAAACAAGAGCCAGGCAGTGTTAGAAGGAAGAGTTGTAACAAACCATGGATGTAACACCCTCACTATCAGAATGTCATACTTCCAGTTGCGCCACTCTGATAGCAAGAAGTATTATGACTACTTCATATACGTAATAATAAAATAGGAGTCTTTGACTCGAAACCTTATCACTGATTTTTTTTGAAAACCAGAAAACTACTTTACCTTGAAAACAAACAAGTATATATTTATATACAAGACTTCTTACATAAGTAGCTTATAAATATAATATACATATAAAACATACAACTCCTATCTCTCTTACAACATTATAATAACAAAGGCGAGGGAAAAATCTACAACATGTGTAAACAAACAGAAACAACAAATCTAAGTTCTTAACTAAAACTCCGCAGGCTTCTTCGTTTGTCCTAAAAAGATAAAGTTGTATGGGATGAGAACATCGTCCTCACTGGTTCTCAGTAGAGGATTTTGAAGAATTGTTATAAGAAGATATTTTAAGTAAAACTATCTTCATTCATAGTTAACCTCAGTTCGTTATCCAAATTTAAAATTATATTTTTCTTATAGAATTTCACACAAAACAACACTCCATACATTGCACCACTAACTAAAAAAAACATTTTAAACAAACTTACCACTGATCCAACCAATCACGGCCTTTGACCCAAATTAGATCAACTCGGCCGCCAACCCAATATATATTCAAATCTCGGCCTCTGGCCTAAATCAAATCAAATCACCTCAGCCTCTGGCCCAAATTAAATCATCTTGGCCTCCGACCCTAATCAAAACAATTCACTATCAAAACTCAACCCCAAAACAGAATAAATCACAAACACAAATAAATCTAAGGCAAGCACATTTAAAGAACTGTTACAGCAAGTATCACAGTTACCTGTTAAACAGAATTCATCAGATAGGCAAACCAAAATACTTAAGCACACCCAAATAAAGCAAACAAATGCAGTATGATGCATGCCTGTCATACTGGCCGTGAGCTCACGTGTCAGTTAAATCGCCAGAGCACGACACATCCTGTAGCTAACCCAGACACTGTCTCTAAGTTGCGCATCCCCAGGAGGAATACAAACGAAAGAGAGTGCCTTTTCATCTTCTCCTAGGAGAATCACGAAGGAGAGTGTCTTTCTACATCGAAGGAGTGTGCCTTTTAACCTTACAACCGGAGATAGATATAGGGAAAACAATGCGAAGGAGAGTGCCTTTCCACCTTTCTCACATCCATACCACCACAAGAGAGGGAATCATTCATCCTCAACTTGCCAAATCCGTGAGCGGAACAAACCACCGTCCTCACAACACCCATCATAATCTTATTCCATTTACATTCACCATCAAACATAATCGAATCGGAATCAAAACCAAATCATTCAAACCAAAACCAATTTCATTTTCATTCTTATACAAAACATTCTCAAGAGGCTCAAAAACCATTCCGTTTTTCTGAATCAATTTCAAATACTTTATTTTCTCTAAAACGTCTTAAAACTTTTCTTCAAAGAATCGAAACTCTTTCATTCTTAAATATACATTTACATCACTTTATTTCTTACATTAAAATTCCTAAAATATCATTCTTGAATTTATATCAATTCAATAAACTCATTTCCAATCAATCGGATACCCAAAACATAGTTCTTCCATTAATAAACTAAAATAAAACCTCCAATTTCTTATAAAAATTTCGACAGTATTTCCTCTAAAACTCAAACTTTTGCCACCCTTCAAGGGTCCCCCAACCAAACCATTTCCAAATCTCAAATCCTTTTCCAAAATCTAACCAATTCTAATACCAAATCATTTATAAAATCAAATCAATTAAAAATCAAAACCGCTTCTAAAATCCAATTAATTTCATATCTCAAGTCATATCCAATTCTCAAAATCATTTTTGATAAATCAAACAAACCAAATCTACCAAGTGGACCAACAAAACAGAATACTCAGCCTTCACAAATAGTCAATGAATTAATCAGACAAACAACTTCAATCATTCAAAGCAACTCAATTCAATCCATAAAACTTATGAAAATTATAAAAATATGTTTTTCGCATTAATATCGACTTATAACAATTCTTGATAGTAAGTTGAGTTTAAGAAATCGCCCCTACCTCGTTTGCGACTCAACTACACGACAAAACCCTTAAAACTCTGATTTCACTGCGGCGGCGTCAAATTCGACCATCCCCGCAGCAGTCACAGCCTCTAAGCACAGCAAACAAGAACTATAGCTCAACCCTAAGACATTAACGTCGCGTAAAATTCAATAATCTATAACAGAATTGTAAGACCCGGTTAATTAATGGCTAATTAACCCATAACTGAGAATTTATTTTAGAAAGCCAAAAATGTGATTTTTATGGCTAAATATGATAGAGAAAATTGAGACGAGAATTTCGGTACCAATTTTATAGAAATCGGGCCAAGATTGGACCGAACGGGCCAAACCGGACCCAAAGTGGGCCCTTGGCCCAACATAACTAAACCCTAAAACACTCATTTCAGCACTCTCTCTCCTCACTTGAGATACTCACACGCTGAAAATGGAGGCCATGGAGGGAAGAACACTCTCTCAAGTTCTCTCCCTTGGTTGATCTTCAAACCACCATAACTTTTGATCTAGAGCTCCGATTGCCGCACCGTTTGTGGTCACGCGTTCACCACGGAGAGCTCTACAAACCCATACAACCAATCTTGAGGTAAGCTATATTTTGCTCTTCGAAATTCCAGCCCTTGTTTTCGAGTTTCATGGGTGAAATGTTGAGATTTTGGGCTCTTTGATGTTATAGGACCCAACTTTCTTGAAGGAGAAGGTTAATCTTGTCTCCTTAGACCTTGGGTGTGGTAAGATTCTCAACCCTAGTGTAATTTGTTGTTCTATGATGTTTGGGTATTGAGATGTTGTGTATGGATATGATGATTGTGGCTTAGATTGTGTATATGTGAATATTGGAGCTTGATTGGTGATCTTAGAAAGCTTGGAAAAGGGGTTTTGTGTGATAAAATATGTTCTTGGAGGTGTTGATACCTTGAGAGCTTGTGGACAAGTGGTTTGGAAGTGCTCCGGTTGAGCGTGGGAAATCGGCTAATGTATGGTTTCAGTTTTTCGTATCTAATATGTAATGTGGTAGGAAATACTTAGGCTAGAGGTCCTAAGATAGGCATTGAATTGTTGATGTTGTTGAATGGTTGAGATATATGATGTGATCATATATGTGATTATAAATATTGATGCCTTGATTGTGTGATATATGAGAAATGCATGTTGTGATATATGCTTGATGGATGATTGAGGTTGAATTGATGGGTGATACCATGTTGATGGTGAGTATGATGTTGATTATGTATAATGATGGTTGATTGGAAATGGTATTATTGGAAATTGGGATGAGGGAGGATGTATGACATGATATTGTGTTTGTCCTTTAGCCATTTGATTGAGAAGTGTTAAAAGGGTTGGATGGTGATTTTGGAAAATTTGGTAAAATGTCAATGTGTGAGTTGAGGATGACTTGATGTTGATTTTGGTACATTTTGATTGATTTCAAAGAAAAGGGATAAAATTGGCATGTTTTGATTGATTTTGAAAAGAGTTGAAAGTGGCTTGTTTTGAAAATGGCACTTTATGGTTTTGTATGAAAATATAGTTTTTGGGCATACTTTGATGGGACATAACTTGGACTACGGATCTCTGATTTGTGCCAAATCTATTTAGAAATGAAATTGGATCCGGTATGTCCATGCCGTTCGAAGAACGGGTGAAAAACGATTTAAAATGAGAAAGTTATGTCCGTCGGAAGATTGGGGGTTGAATCTGTGAATTCTGCAACTTTTAACTTAGAAAATTTTTAGCAGAATGACCCCCCGCGCGTAGGCGCACTTGGCGCGTACGCGCCGTTCTTCGAGAAAGCACCATTCACGCGTGCGCGTAGTGTGCGCGAGCGCGTCGATTCGCTGCACCAAATGCCCAGCCATTTTCCAGAGAGTTGTGCCAGTTTTGTGCCTGGGGCGCAAGAGCACCCACGCATACGCGTGGTTGACGCTTGCGCGTCATTTGGCTATTTTCAACCCGCGCGTCCGCGCGTATGACGCTTGCGCGTCGATGAGATTTTGTGGCCATCCACGCGTGCGTGTGGAGTGCGCGTACGCGTGGCCCTGTTTTCATCCCAAAGTTGATTTTTGAGTTTTAAAAGCCAAATTTCATACTTCTAAGCCTCCAATCTCACCATTTGTGTCTTAGATCATTATGGTATGCCTAGCAATGAGAAGAAGGAGCTAGGGGTTGTGGTAACTTGCAAGTGAAGCAAGGGAAAAATGAATGATAAATGAGGATCAAAGATGATTATGTGAGATGCGGAGGATGGCAGTGGAAGTGCTTGTTATGCCATGGGCCGAAGGGTCGTAATTGTTAATGAATTGGCTGGTTATGGATTTAACCGTGAGCCGAATGGCTGGATTATTGCCGTGTTATGGCGGAGCCATGATTATGGCCAAGTATAAATGCATATATGCTATTGAATGAATTGTGAATGTTTGCACTTCCACTATCGGAGATGAGGGTTTCCCTGGGAGAAAGCAGTGGCTAGCCACCACGTGCTCCAGGTTGAGACTCGAAGCTCTTGTGACCCTATGTCGTCAAGGTGGCCGGGCACTGTGAAAGCCCCAGATGAGCTCACTCCCATGAATATTCACCAGTGAGGGTGATGGATATGGATCATGATTATGATCAAATTATATTGAGTATAACTCGAGTTGGGGAGACACGACAGAGAGACAGTCCAATGGTTAGCTACCAGGACTTGTCGGGTTGGCTCTATAACCGACAGATGATATCATCAGCCACTAGGGACAGGCATTCATCATAAGCATACTATATGAATTGTTTGAGATTGCCTATTTGACTGCATATTACTTGCTAATTGTCTAAATGCCTTATCTGTTCCTATTTGTATATCTCTTGTTTGATTTAGCTGTGTTTGCTACATTATATTCCTGCTGGTGGTTAGGAGGTCTGAAGGAATTGGAAAGGGAAGTATTAGTTAGACTGAAGGATCTTTAGTCAAATGCCCTTTTATGGTTTAGCTTGTTTATAAGTTTTGATTTTATCTGGAGGAAGTTCTAGGATTGCCTTCGACTTTCCTCTTTTATTATGTATTATATATGTGGAAGCTGTTACCATGCTGGGAACCTCTGGTTCTCACCCATGCGGATTTTGTGGTTTTCAGATGCAGGACGTGAGGTTTCTCGCTGAGGCATGCTGGAGACTTCTGGATTAGCGAAGATCCTTTGTTCTTGGGACTCTGTTTTGGTTTATATGCTTTGCTTAGATACTTTTATCTCCATTGAATAATACAAACTGTGATGACTCCTTCTAGAGGGGATTTTGGAGAATAGATTTCTGTATTTGTGTCCCTTTGGGTTTCCTTTGGGGTTTTTCTTATTTTATTATATGTATATATTGCTATGCTCGGGCCGGTTATCTTCGTAGTCGGATTTTGAGTCTTGATATCCCGTTTTTGACACTCTTTGTATATATATGATCTTGCGTTAGCTTATCCTTTGCTTGTTACGTTATCGATCGGAGTGTTGCGCGTTCGAGTTACAATTTTTGTTTACCCCTTTTTCTACAAAGGCTCCTAGTTATAATCAATTATTCATACTACTATACATACTAAATTTTGGTTTTAGAGGTCGTAATACCTTGCCATCTCTGAATTATGACTTAAGCATAAGACTCTGTATGGTAGGGTGTTACATTATGGTATCAGAGCAGTTCGTTCCTGTAGAGCCTGAGGGACGGACTGACTATGCTTCTGTGCATTCTCTGTATGTGTATTATGTGCTGTTAGTATATCTACTTGATATAGTTGGCATAAACGTTCATGAGCATGCATTTGGGACTTGAAGCACTAAACTTCCGATATTGAGACTGATCAACTTAATATCGATTGTTTGGTGTGCGACGGCCGATCGTGGACGAATCGAGGCTCCTCAAGCGCGGTAGTTCTGTGGCAGCTCCACGGGATGGTGGCGGTAGTAGCTTGAACGGCAACAGGACGCAACGGTGGTGCGGTGGCAGCACTGGGTAGCTTCCTCCTCTCTTCTCCTCCGCTGGCACTCTCTCTTTCTATCTTCTTCAAATCTGCGTGTATGAATGGTGGTGTGTTATGCGTTAGTATGTGTGTGATGAGGGTTTTGGGTGTTGTGTGTGTGTGTCTGTATATTGGGAAGAGGATGGCAATGGGTGAGTGGCGATGAGGCGGTTTAGGGTAGAGTTAGTGTGTTCCAATTTGGAGATTTATGGTTAAAATTAGGGTTTAGATAGAGTATTAATTTAAAACAAAATTTAATCCAATCATAATATGTATAAAAATAATATTTAATTATCAATTTAAAATTTATTTTCAATTAAATACTCTAATTCAATAATTAGAGATAATAAAAATCAATTTCCTTTATAATCATAAAATAAAGGTACAAATCTAATTATTCAACTTAAAGCATATAAAATTCTTATTATTATTTAATTATTAAAGTCTTAAATCATAAATAAGATATTACTTAATTTATATATAAAATTCTTTAAAATATAATTTTAATTAAATATAATAAATAATAAATAAATTTATTATTTAATTTTTAAAAATTTTGAATCTTACAATGGATTGGTGGCAGCTAGTCCACCTATTTCGGATAACAGAAAAAGTACCAAAAAGAAAATAAATAGCATATGGTTCAAAGATAATAATTTTTAGTAAATTGTGGTATAAAATCTTCTTTCTCTAGAATTATTCTCTTTTTCTTCTATTTTATTCCTTTTTTAATTCTTCTCAAATTCTCAGCACACCTTTTATTTGTGTCTCAGATCACTAATTGATTACTAGTTGATGACTCATTCCTAAGGCTTAGGATTTTGCACTATGTCATTCTTCTTATGCTCCGCTATTTTTTTTTTGCTAGTTTTATTTCTTAATTCTTTCGTACTTGTACTTTTATATTGTAAATTGCATATTGATACATATACTCTATACTAATACCACACTACACTTTCTTTAATTTATTGGCTTCTCTGTAACACAATCTTAAATGTTTGCTAATTAAATCCTAAAAAAAAAAAAAAAAAATCTAAATTTAAATAATTGTTGCACATACATTTTAGGTCCCCTTTTGTATAAGAAAACGTAAATAATTAAATAAAACAAATTCAACATATCCTACTTGGTAGAGTACAGCGAAGTATGCTTCGAGTCTTGATATAGTACGGATTTCTCGTCTTTTTCTTTTGGCATTTCATGTTTAAACTTTAGAGCTGAGGTACATATTATCATTTTCACATTCAAAAGATTCAAACTTTAATAAATAATTTCGGAAAGAAATAATATTTTAGTCGTTAAAAAAAATCAAATAGCATCTTATTTAACAAAATAAATCAAATATAAGAAGATGTATTTGAAGAAAAATTTTAAAGATATTAAATTTCGAAGTGATATTTTACAAATTTGTTTGGAAAATGAAATTTTTTTATTCTTTAACTTTAATGATTTTACTCTAAGTGAATCTTTTGGTAATTTTTGTCAAATTAAAGTTATCTTTACAAAATTAAAGTATTGTTGTTTTCAAGAAATATTTTATCAAAATTAAATTTTTTGGGAACCGAAATAGTAGATTGGCTTTAGAGTTTAAATTTTGTAGCACATTATATGCTATATAATATGGATATTAATTCTCTACCTAGATAGTACGGATCTAGTTGATATGTCTTTTCAAATCTATGAATAGACAGAAGATTCCTATTGGATATAAAATAATGGGCACAATTCAAAGCTTGATTTGGCCGAAATTAATGACTTATTCCAACAAATAATTCCACAGTAACCATTCACCTCCTTTTTTCACCATTAATATAAATATATATAATAACCAAAATTAGAAGACAAAAAAATATATTTAGGACCCTCAGATTAGGGTAATACATATAATAATTCCACACTATAACAAGGGGCAATCCAGATTAGGGTACATTTATGAGATTGTGAAGAAAGAAGGACAACTCAGAAACATAAAAGGGCAAATGGTTATCAGAGTTTATAATTTTGAATTTTTGATATAGTGTGGCTTGCTAGCTAGTTTCAATGAGTCAATCAACATGTGAAATGAGAGAAATTTTAAAGCAGATTTAAAAGACGTCATTTATTGAAAGAAAGGAAAAGATAAAAAGACTTTTTAAGTTTTTATCATAGAAATTATTGCATATACATACTCTGTTCTAATATCTCCTTAATTAACAATTAAAATCTCATATTTTTACCTTTGGATTTTGGTAAGTACTCAAATTTCAAAAGTCAAATAAATAATAATATCAACTTTATAAATAACGTTCTCACTCAATATTATATACACTAAATTTTTTTTGAGATATATAGTTTTTTTAAATAAAAAATTATTATTTACAAATTTAAATCAAACTGAGAAAATAAGATTTGTAGGTTTTTTTTTTTTACCTGTGCTAGCAAAAAAAATTTTCTTTTTCTCTATTTCGCAGCTGATTTTTTTTTAAATGGAAATCATTATAGTGTAATGCAATGAAATGGACATATATCAAGTATTTACTCTGTTATAGGTGTTAGGCAAAACGCAGACTACGTTTTGCTTTTATCACATTTTTTAATTTTTTTGGTGCAATCAAAATGCAAGTTACGTTTATGTCAGCTTTTTAAATTTTTTGTTCTTCTTTTTTAGCCCAAAATGCAGGTTGCGTTTGGAAATGAACGTTTTTTTTGGCAACCTAAAACGCAGGTTGCATTTAGAGATGGCCTTTTTTTATTTTATTTTTTGGAAACTTCAAAACGCAGGTTGTATTTTAAGTGGGTCAAAAAAGTTTTTTGGAAGCTACAAAACGCAGCCCGCGTTTTATACAAGAAGTAATATTTTAATCAAAAGTCTTGCCTATAAATACGAAACTAAATTCAACTCAAGTTGTACCTCACTTCCATTCTACTCACATTCCTCTTTCTTTCATATATCTCATACTTGTGAGCTTTCTTGGCAATTAGAAGTGTCAAAAAAGTCGGGTTAGGTGAGTTTGAGGTTATGGAAAGTATTACAAATATGCGAGTGTATTATAACGGTGAGATTATACTAAACACGCACGAAGAAGTGACTTTTGTTTATGAATGTCCATTTTCATTTGCTATTCCATGTATCATGAGTTTTGTAGAGTTGCAAAATGGTCTTTGTGAGAATATACAAAGTTACATTTCGAAAAGGGTGAGTGAAGAACGAAACTCTCGCGCGATCTAGAATTTTCACAAATAAATTCGCGTTGTAAGTATAGCTTCTAGACCGACAAGAATTCCTTTCTTACAAAAGTTTTGTTTGTCACTTAAGCAAACCCAATAAAGATAAATAACCGAAGTATTCAAACCTCGAGTCGTCTTCTCAAGGAATTGCAGGGAGGTATGATTTATTATTGGTTATGTAAAACAATATATTTTTGGGTTTTTGAAATAATGAACAAGTAATTTAAATGACAAGAAAAATAAATTAATAATTATAAAATCTCTTGGCAAGGTATAAGAAATTGAAATCCTATCCTAGTTATCCTTATCAGGTGTGATGAGAATTGGATTCTGCTCCCACTTTTAATTATCCCTTACTAAATAAAGGAAAGTCAAGTGGACAAATTAATTTGATCCTCAGGTCCTAGTCAACTCCTATGGAGAGACTAGAGTTATTGGAGTGCAAATTAACCAGCAAAGAATTCCAATTTCAATCAACAGCTGAGTTGATAACTCAAGTGTTATAAATTACTTAACCAAGACTAAAAGGAGAAAATAAATCTAATTTGAATTGAAATCATTCATAAATAAATTAAAGCAAAATAAAATCTGAAATACATCAAAATATATTAATTAAGAAAATCATAACATGAATGGTTCATAAGCCAAATTGAAAATATAAATGACAATTAAAGTAGTGGAATAAATAAAAGTAAAAAATAAATTAAAGGAATATTGAACCTGTGATTGAAGAGAAATAATCCTAAACTTGAGAGAAATCCTAATCCTAATCCTAAGAGAGAGGAGAGAACCTCTCTCTATAAAAACTACATCTAATCCTAAAATTGTGAATATTGTCTCTATTACTAAGTTGTTTTTCGTCTCTCCTTTTGATTCCTCCATTCTCTGACTTATATTCTGTGTTTCTGATTTGGATTTGGGCCGAAAAAGTGTCCAGAAATTGCTGGGGGCATTTTCTGCAGATTCCTGTACGTGGCGTCTGTCACGCGTTCGCGTGGGTCACACGTTTGCCTCATCTGGGAGTTTTTCTTGTCACGCGTACGCGTCGGTCACGCGTACGCGTCATCTACGCGTTCGCGTCGCTGCATTTTCGCGCTAGGCACACGTTCGCGTCGTCCATGTGTTCGCGTCGCTGCCTTTTCTTCAAAACTCCATTTTTGTTTTCCTTCCATTTTTGTATGTTTCCTTTTTGTCCTTTAAGCCATTCCTGCCCTATGAGATCTGAAAATACTGAACACACAAATCATGACATCGAATGGTAATAAAGGATAATTAAAATTAATATTTTTAAAGCATAGGAAACATATTTTTCACATATACCATAAAATAAGGAAGGGAAAGTAAAACCATGCAATTTACATGAATAAGTGAGTGAAGGATAGAATAAATCACTTAAATTGAGCACAAAATACATCATAAAATATGAATTTATCAACCTCCCCACACTTAAACAATAGCATGTCCTCATGCTAAATCCAAGAGAAAGGGTGAAGTTAGAATGGTGGAATCTCATGCAATGCAATCTATTCTAAATGCAAAGTACCTACATGAATCATGCAATTTTAATTATCATCCACCTATATATATAGAGCTTACATGTGGTTAATTTGTTTCATATTCTCAAGGAATCATATATACATAGCCAAACCTAGATCATGGTAAAGCACTTTCACAATTGAGTTGGGTAAAGATATTTCACAAACTTGCAAGACAATTAACAATTAAGCAGAGATATATGGTGATGAGCTATTGAACCCTCACTGGATTTGTGTTTACTCTCTAGTCACTCAGTGTTTGGGGTTAATCACTCTATTCTTTTCTATTCTTGCTTTCTAAAACTTTGTTCTTCGTCTAACCAATCAACAAATATTGAATACAGACATACAAAAATCATGAGGTCTTTCTCAAGGTTGTAATGGGGCTAAGGTAAGGGTAAGGGCATATATAAGGCTAAGTGAGCTAACAAAGTGAATCCTTGATTAGTCTAAGATCTCACCTAACATATACTTTATATAATTTAAAATTTTTTACCTAGCTACCCAAATTTTTTTCACTTTTTTTATTACATACTCATGTACTAACTTTACTTTGATTTTTCACCTTATGTGCATTGATTTCTTTACTAAGCTTATTATTGGGGTAATGTTGTCCTCTTATTTACTTATTTAACTAAAAGGATTTTTTTTATGAAATATAAACATAACATTTTCAATGCACATGGTATTTTTATTCAAATTGGTTTCACATGAGTATGATCCCAAATTTCTGACTATTTTACTAATTTAGTTCTTCCCTGTCAGGCCATATTCCCATGTTTCCCCACACTTAGTGGATACACAATCTCTATCTTAAACTAACCAAGGATTCAACTTAGGATTTTTAATTTATTTTTCTGCTTAAGACTAGTAATGTGGTTATAGAACAAGAGGGGATTAAAAGCTCAAGGGGGCTAACAAGGGTGATGTAAAAGGTAAGCTTATTTGGGATAAATGAGGAAAAATTTAAATGATGGTCTCAATCATCTCTTGGTATGTATCTATATTCTATATTGGACATATAGATTGAAACAAAGTAAAGATTACAAGCATAGAAAAGAAGTGCGAAACACACAGGAATGAAATTTATGGTTGAATGTAACCATACAATTAAGCTCAAAAACTCACAGGCTGTGTGTTCTTTGTCTCAAAAACCATATATCAGTTATGTATGTCATGCAAGTGGAAATCAAGGTTCCCATTATTCTCAATGTGAATCTTAGGGTGGCTCTTAAAATCTTAGTGTTCTTCCCTGAAAGATATTGTGTAAATTAACCAATCATTTATTGCTATATATATACAGTGTGTAGACTGTTGTGATTCTGTTATACTAAAGTTTTTAGTTTACTTTTTTTGTATGCTAAAAGGGTAAACTAAACTAATTAGTCTTATATATTCTATATCACAACTTAATAACTAAAATTGCAACTAGACTAAACTGAATATCTAGGATATATATAAACTAAAGTGCAAAATGTAGAAATAAAGTGAAAATACAGCAAAATGTGCAAGTACTGAAAGATAAATAAGATAAGATAAAATAAAAATAAAATAAAAATACAGAAAAATAAACAAAATAGGATAAAAAGAGAGTCTGAAAAGTGGTTCACCAAAATAAAGTACGCTAGAGATGGAGACCTCCCCACACTTAAATAATAGCATCGTCCTCGATGCTCACTCAAGCTGGGTGTGAGAAGTGTCATCTCCGGAAGGGTGTGCAGTAGGTGTCTCTGTGGTGAGCTGAGGATCTGCAGTCTGGATAAGTGTCGGAGGAGCGGCCTGCTGAAGCGGAGGCTCTGTCTGTAGAGGGATCTCTGGATCTGCAACCTGGATCTGGTGGGGCTCCTCATGGTGTGGCGCAGCCTGCTCAGATCCTCCCTGCTCATCCTGGGCATGTGCCTCCTCCTCATGATCATCCGCCTCCACATCAGATGGCTCAGAAGCGGTGTCAGGCTCGGAGGGGATATCACTGCTGGATCGGATCATCAACTTTAGGTGCTGATATCGTCGCTTGTGGCGACGCTCCATACGATCCAGGCATGCGAAGAGGTGGTGCACCAGATGATAAATGGGCTCAAGAGCAGGTGGAGGTGCAGTGGATAGGGTTGGTGCAGTAGTGGATGCAGAAGGGGCAGCTGAAGACGTGGCTGCCTCACCCGAGGCAGTGAGAAAAGGAGGTCTGTACCCTCATGCCAGAAACTTCCTTCTGTGAGGAATGATCTTCTTGTAGTCTGCAGCAGTTGGCTTCTCATCAGCAAGCTCCCAAGGCACGTCAGCTCGGCAGCCTAGCTGGGTGATCAGATAAGGGAAAGGGAGAGTGCCTCTGACATGGACCCTGGCCATATAATACTTGATGAAACGTGGAAGATACAGGTCCTTACCCTCCATCACACACCAGATGAGGGTGATCATAGCAGCGAGCACCTCTGTCTCATGAGTGCTCGGCATCACGTAATTACTCAGGATTTGCTGCCAAAGCCAAGCCTCATCATTCAAATATATCAGCTTGATTCCCTTAGGCATCACTGTATTCTTTCCCATGACCCATGGGGCAGTAGGATCAAGGGCTATTCTCTGCTTGAGTGCATCCCAGTCAAATCTCATGTATCGCATATCCTCTTCAGCCTTTTGGTAACCGTTAGGCTGATCTGGCTTAGGCTGAAGCCATAGGATATCCTCAATAGCTTCCTCAGTGACTAAAATCTGTTTCCCTCTGAGGTGCACTGCATCCAGAGAGGCCTTGAAATAGTTACAGTAAAATTCTCTGACCCAGGATGCATTGACCTCTGTCAAGTTCCTTTCCATGAAGAACCAGCCTCTTTGTTTTATCTGTTCGGAAGTGTACTGGGTGAGTTCTTCTGGAATTTTAAGAGTTCTCTCCAGGTAGAGGTTCCTGGCAGTGGCAAACACTGGATACACTACAAGAAAAAGAAATATTTGTAACAAAAAAAATTGTTACAAAAAATCGATATTTTGAAACAAAAAGATTTTGTAACAAAAAAAGATGCCGTTGCAGTATGTCCCGTTACAAAAAGTTTTTTGTAACAAAAAATGGAACTGTTACAATTCAAAGTAATATTTTGTAACAAATTTTTCTAATACAAAAAAACAAAAGTCGTTACAAAATTGATAACAAATTTTGATCTTCAAAATATTTTTGGTGACAATATATTTTTTCCTATCATAAAATTTTGTTACAAAATATAACTTGATTTTGTAACTTTTTTTTCTTTAGTTACTGATGAGCAGATATTTTATACGCTTTTTGGGGTTAATTTCATATAGTTTTTAGTCTATTTTCATTAGTTTTTAGGAAAAATTCATATTTCTGGACTTTACTATGAGTTGTGTATTTTTCTGTAATTTCAGGTATTTTTCTGGCTGGAATTGAAGGAGCTGAGCAAAAATCTGATTCAGGCTGAAAAAGAACCGCTGATGCTGTTGGATTCTAACCTCCCTGCACTCAAATTGGATTTTCTGGAGCTACAGAACTCGAAATGGCATGCTTCTAATTGCGTTGGAAAGTAGACATCCAGGGCTTTCCAGCAATATATAATAGTCCATACTTTGCACAAGGATAGACGACGTAAACTGGCGTTCAACGCCAGTTCTCTGCCCAATTCTGGCGTCCAGCGCCAGAAAAGGATCAAAAGTTGGAGTTGAACGCCCAAACTGGCACAAAAACTGGCGTTCAACTCCACAAATGGCCTCTGCACGTGACTTACTTAAATCTCAGCCCCAGCACACACCAAGTGGGCCCCAGAAGTGGATCTCTGCATCATCCATCATAATCTACTCATTTTTTGTAAACCTAGGCTACTAGTTTAGTATTTAAACAACTTTTAGAGACTTATTTTGTACCTCATGACATTTTAGATCTAAACTTTGTATTCTCTGACGGCATGAGTCTCTAAACCCTATTGTTGGGGGTGAGGAGCTCTGCTGTGTCTCGATGAATTAATGCAAGTATTTCTGTTTTCCATTCAAACACGCTTGTTCCTATCTAAGATGTTCATTCACGCTTAACTGTGATGGAGGTGATGATCTGTGACATTCATCACCTTCCTCAAATCATGAACGTGTGCCTGACAACCACCTCCGTTCTATATACGATTGAATGAGTATCTCTTAGATTCCTTAATCAGAATCTCCGTGGTATAAGCTAGAACTGATGGCGGCATTCATGAGAATCTGGAAAGTCTAAACCTTGTCTGTGGTATTCCGAGTAGGATTCAAGGATTGAATGACTGTGACAAGCTTCAAACTCCTGAAGGCTGGGCGTTAGTGACATACGCAAAAGGATAGTAAATCCTATTCCAACCGGATCGAGAACCAACCGGTGATTAGCCGTGCTGTGACAGAGCGCGTGAGCGTAGTTTTCACTGGAAGGATGGAAGGTAGCCATTGACAACGGTGATCCACCAACACACAGCTTGCCATAGGGGGACGTGCGTGCGTGAACAAGAAGACAGAGGAAAGCAGATATTCAGAAGACAAAGCATCTCCAAAACTCCAACATATTTTCCATTACTGCATAACAAGTAACCTTTAATCCATGCTCTATTGTTTATTTGCAATTCAACTGATAAACATAATTGACTTCCTGACTAAGATTTACAAGATAACCATAGATTGCTTCAAACCAACAATCTCCGTGGGATTCGACCCTTACTCACGTGAGGTATTACTTGGACGACCCAGTGCACTTGCTGGTCAGTGGTACGAGTTGTGAAAAGTGTGATTCATAATTCGTGCACCAAGTTTTTGGCGCCGTTGCCGGGGATTGTTCGTGTTTGAACAACTGACGGACTATTTTGTTGCTTAGATTAGGAAAATTTTTCTTTTTGGTTTAGAGTCTCTTATTATTGTTCTTGGTTAAAAATATCCTTCTTTAAAACAAGTGTTACATTTACTGCCCAATTGGCTAGAGCGTTAGTCTAAGCCCGTGGCAGTTTGGTACACTCTTTTTAAAACCTTTTTCATAAATAATATTTTTTCTATTAAATTTTGTGCCAAACTTTAAGTTTGGTGTTTCCTTGTTGATTTTTCAAAAAAAAAAAAATTCGAAAATTTATTTTGGTTTTCTAAAAAATTTTAAGTTTGGTGTTCTTCCTTCATGTTCTTGTGTTCTTGTGAGTCTTCAAAGTGTTCTTGAGTTTTCCTTGTGTCTTGATCTTAAAATTTTTAAGTTTGGTGTTCCTTGGTGTTTTCCCTCCAAAATTTTTGAAAATAAGGAGCATTAGATCTAAAAATTTTAAATCTTGTGCTATCTTATTGTTTTTCTCTTTCCTCTTAAAAATAAAAAATATCTTTTCTCTCTATTTTAAAAACAATTTTTCGAAATATATTTCTAAAAATTCAGATTTTTTTATTTCAAAATTTAAAACTTTTTTAAAAAAAATCATCATATCCTTTTCAAAACTTCCTAACCACTTTCTCTCTCCTCAGTTTTTCGAAAATCTTCACTCAATTTTTATTTATTTTAATTTATTTCATTTTCGAAATAAATATATAAATAAATAAATAAAAATATTTTTTCTATTTTACATCATCTCCCCTTTCTCCATCATGGACCTAAGTGGAAATGAACAGTCCAGGAGGACTCTGGGGTCATATTCTAACCCCTCTACTGCTTCATATGGGAGTAGTATCTGCATACCCTCCATTGGAGTCAGTAGCTTTGAGTTGAATCCTCAGCTCATTATCATGGTACAGCAAAGCTGCCAGTATTCCGGTCTTCCACAAGAAGAACCTACAGAGTTTCTGGCACAATTTTTACAAATTGCTGACACAGTACATGATAAAGAAATAGATCAGGATGTCTACAGACTATTACTGTTTCCATTTGCTGTAAAAGATCAAGCTAAGAGGTGGTTAAATAACCAACCTAAGGCCAGCATAAAGGCATGGAAACAGCTGACAGAAAAATTTCTGAATCAATATTTCCCTCCAAAAAGGATGACACAGCTAAGGCTGGACATCCAAGGCTTCAAGCAAGGAGATAATGAATCTCTTTATGATGCCTGGGAGAGATACAGAGAGATGCTACACAAATGCCCCTCTGAAATGTTCTCAGAGTGGGTTCAATTAGACATCTTCTACTATGGGCTTGCAGAAGGAGCCCAGATGTCTCTAGATTACTCAGCTGGTGGATCTATCCACATGAGAAAGACAATTGAAGAGGCTCAAGAGCTCATTGATACAGTTGCCAGGAATCAGCATCTGTACCTAAGCAGCAACCCTTCCATGAATGAAGAGGTTAAAACAGTAACTGCTGAACTCAGTCCTGTAAAACAAGCTGCTGAATTCAATCAGCAATTGGACTTTCTAACAAAGCAGCTAGCCAAATTTAAAGACAGGTTACAAGAGACAAGGATGGCTAATATACATATGGACGAACAGTTTAAGCAAACAAAGCAGCAGCTGTCAAGGCAAATAGCAGAAGAATGCCAAGCAGTTCAACTAAGAAGCGGGAAAACATTAAATACCCCACCTCAAGGCAGCAAAAAGCTAAGAAATGAGCAAACCACCCAAAATTCACCTGAGGATAGTAAGAGCCTAGGAAAAAATAATTCTGGCGATAAAACGCCAGAAAATTGGTGGAAGGCTGGCGCTGAACGCCCAGACTATGGCCAAAACTGACGTTCAACGCCAGAAACAAGGGAGGACTGGCGTTCAACGCCAGAAATGGGCAAGGATCTGACGTTGAACGCCCAAAATGGGCACAGTTCTGGCGTTCAGACGCCAGGAGCAGACAAGGAGCTGGCGTCCAGTTTCACCCCAGCTTCTAACTCTGGCACTCAAGTGCCATTGAGGGATCAGACACACACAAATGCTGATAACAACCCCTCTAAAAAGGCTTCTTCAACCACTTCTGTAGGCAATAAACCTGCAGCAACTAAGGTTGAAGAATATAAAGCCAAGATACCTTATCCTCAAAAACTCCGGAAAGAGGAGCAGGATAAGCAATTTGCTCGCTTTGCAGATTATCTCAGGACTCTTGAAATAAAGATTCCATTTGCAGAAGCACTTGAGCAAATACCTTCTTATGCCAAGTTCATGAAAGAGATCTTGAGTCATAAAAAGGATTGGAAAGAAACAGAAAGAGTTCTCCTCACTGAAGAATGCAGTGCAGTCATTCTGAAGAGCTTTCCTGAAAAGCTTAAAAACCCTGGGAGCTTTCTGATACCATGCATATTAGAAGATAATTGCACCAAGACAGCTTTATGCGATCTTGGGGCAAGCATCAACCTAATACCTGCATCCACTATCAGGAAGCTTGGCTTAGCTGAAGAAGTTAAACCAACCCGGATATGTCTCCAACTTGCTGATGGTTCCACTAAATATCCATCAGGCGTGATTGAGGACATGATTGTCAGAGTTGGGCCATTTGCCTTTTCCACTGACTTTGTTGTGCTGGAAATGGAGGAGCACAAGAGTGCTACTCTCATTCTAGGAAGACCCTTCCTAGCAACTGGACGATCCCTCATTGACGTCCAACAGGGGGAAATAACCCTGAGAGTCAACGATGATGAGTTCAAGTTGAACGCTGTCAAAGCCATGCAGCATCCAGACACATCAACAGACTGCATGAAAGTTGATCTTATTGACTCTTTGGTAGAAGAGATCAACATGGCTGAGAGTCTCGAATAAGAGTTGGAAGACATCTTTAAAGATGTTCAGCCTGATTTGGAGGATTCAGGGGACATGAAAGAGCCTCTGAACTTTCTTCTGAATGAGGAAAAACCTCCTAAACCCGAGCTCAAGCCACTACCACCATCCTTGAAATATGCGTTTCTGGGAGAAGGTGACACTTTTCCAGTGATAATAAGCTCTGCTTTAAATTCACAGGAAGAGGAGGCACTTATTCAAGTGCTAAGGACACACAAGACAGCTCTTGGGTGGTCCATAGGTGACCTTAAGGGCATAAGCCCAGCTAGATGCATGTACAAAATCTTATTGGAGGATAATGCCAAACCAGTGGTGCAACCACAGAGGCGGCTAAATCCAGCCATGAAAGAAGTGGTGCAGAAAGAGGTCACCAAATTACTGGAGGCTGGGATCATTTATCCTATTTCTGATAGCCCCTGGGTGAGCCCTGTCCAAGTCATCCCAAAAAAGGGAGGCATGACAGTGATTCATAATGAAAAGAATGAACTGGTTCCTACAAGAATAGTTACAGGATGGCGCATGTGTATTGACTACAGAAGACTCAATACAGCCACCAGAAAGGATCATTTTCCTTTACCATTCATAGACCAGATGCTAGAAAGACTGGCAGGTCATGAGTATTACTGCTTTTTGGACGGCTACTCAGGCTATAACCAGATTGCAGTAGACCCCCAGGATCAAGAGAAAACAGCATTCACATGTCCATCTGGAGTGTTTGCTTATAGAAGGATGCCATTTGGGCTGTGTAATGCGCCTGCAACCTTCCAGAGATGCATGCTCTCTATTTTCTCTGATATGGTGAAAAAATTTCTGGAAGTCTTCATGGATGACTTCTCAGTATATGGAGACTCATTCAGCTCCTATCTTGATCACCTGAAACTTGTTCTGAAAAGATGCCAAGAGACCAACCTAGTTTTAAACTGGGAAAAATGTCACTTCATGGTGACTGAAGGGATTGTCCTTGGGCATAAAATCTCAAACAAGGGAATAGAGGTGGATCAAGCAAAAATAGAGGTAATTGAAAAATTACCACCACCTGCTAATGTTAAGGCAATCAGAAGCTTTTTGGGGCATGCAGGATTCTATAGAAGGTTTATAAAGGATTTTTCAAAAATCGTAAAACCTCTAAGTAATCTGCTAGCTGCTGACACGCCATTTGTGTTTGACACAGAGTGCCTGCAGGCGTTTGAAACGCTGAAAGCTAAGCTGGTCACATCACCAGTCATTTCTGCACCAGACTGGACGTTGCCATTTGAGCTAATGTGTGATGCCAGTGATCATGTCATTGGTGCAGTATTGGGACAGAGGCATGACAAGCTTCTGCATGTCATTTATTATGCCAGTCGCGTTCTAAATGATGCCCAGAAAAATTACACAACCACAGAAAAAGAATTACTTGCAGTGGTTTACGCCATTGACAAGTTCAGATCATACTTAGTAGGATCAAAAGTGATTGTGTATACTGACCATGCTGCTCTTAAATATCTACTCACAAAGCAGGATTCAAAACCCAGGCTCATCAGATGGGTATTGCTTCTGCAAAAGTTTGATATAGAAATAAGAGACAAAAAAGGGACAGAGAACCAAGTGGCTGACCATCTGTCCCGGATAGAGCCAGTGGAAGGGACGTCCCTCCCCTTTCTTGAGATCTCTGAGACGTTTCCTGATGAGCATCTATTTGCCATTTAGGAAGCACCATGGTTTGCCGATATTGCAAACTATAAAGTTGCAAGGTTCATACCCAAGGAGTACAACAGGATACAAAAGAAGAAATTAATCACTGATGCAAAGTATTACTTGTGGGATGAACCCTATCTCTTTAAGAGATGTGCAGACGGAATAATCCGTAGGTGTGTGCCTAGAGAAGAAGCACAGAGGATCCTATGGCATTGCCATGGATCACAATATGGAGGCCATTTCGGAGGTGAGCGAACAGCCACCAAGGTCCTCCAATGTGGCTTCTATTGGCCCACACTCTATAAATATTCCCGAGAGTTTGTACGTAACTGTGACAGTTGCCAAAGAGCTGGCAATCTGCCTCATGGTTACGCCATGCCTCAACAAGGAATCTTGGAGATTGAGTTGTTTGACGTATGGGGAATTGACTTCATGGGACCTTTCCCACCATCATACTCAAACACTTATATTCTGGTGGCAGTTGACTATGTATCAAAATGGGTTGAGGCTATTGCCACACCCACCAATGATACTAAAACAGTGCTGAAGTTCCTCCAGAAACATATCTTTAGCAGGTTTGGTGTCCCTAGAGTACTAATCAGTGATGGGGGCACTCACTTCTGCAATAAACAGCTTTACTCTGCCATGGTTCGGTATGGAATTCGCCACAAGGTGGCCACTCCATATCATCCACAAACCAATGGGCAAGCTGAAGTCTCTAATAGAGAATTAAAGAGAATCCTGGAATGGACAGTAAATACCCGTAGAAAGGATTGGGCACGGAGCTTGGATGATGCTCTGTGGGGCTTACAGAACAGCATTCAAGACCCCTATAGGGACCTCTCCATACCAACTGGTGTATGGTAAAGCATGTCACCTGCCCGTGGAACTGGAACATAAGGCCTACTGGGCAACCAGATTCCTAAACTTTGATGCCAAATTAGCAGGAGAAAAAAGATTGCTCCAGCTAAATGAGCTAGAGGAGTTCAGATTCACAGCTTTCGAAAATGCCAAGCTTTATAAAGAAAAATCAAAAAAATAGCATAACAGAAAGCTGTCATCTAGAATCTTTGAACCAGGACAGAAGGTCCTGTTGTTTAACTCTAGACTCAGGCTATTCCCCGGGAAACTGAAATCCCGGTGGAGGGGACCATACGTGATTACAAGTGTATCACCATATGGTTATGTGGAGCTTCAAGATATTGATTCTGATAAGAAGTTCATTGTCAATGGACAGAGAATCAAGCATTATCTTGAAGGCAACATTGAGCAAGAATGCTCAAGGCTGAAGCTAGATTAAAAGCTCAGCAAGGTCCAGCTAAAGACAATAAAGAAGCGCTTGCTGGGAGGCAACCCAGCCATGGGGCAACAATCCTCTAAGCATTTTGCTCTATTTCTATTTTTATTCTTATTTGTTTATATAGAATTCATTGGCAACAAGGTAAATAATAATTTACAGAAGACCTCGGCACACAAAACAGAGAAAAAGAGCTCACTGGCAAGAAAACGCCAGTAAAAGTATATTTTGGGCGTTCAACGCCCAAAATGGGCATCCACTGGGCGTTGAACGCCAGTGATGGTAGCAATCTGGGCGTTCAACGCCAGAAAGGGGCACCCACTAGGCGTTGAACGCCAGTAATGGCAGCAGCTGGGCGTTGAACGCCCAGGAGAGCAGCATTTGGGCGCTGAACGCCCAAAACAGGCAGTGTTTGGGCGTTCAAATGCCAGGACAGCAGGGAGGAGCCAAATTCATTTTTCCACACGTATTTCCATTCTAATTTCAAATTTTATGTTTCAATGCATGATTTTACATAAACATGTCAAGAACCCTGATTTCTAAATTCCATAATTTCTAAAAACCCTACCACAAAAAAATATCAAATGTATTTTAATCCATAAGCACCAGGCATCTTTGCAAATTCAATCCAACTCTTTTCAAATCTTTTCTGAAAACAAATCTATCTTTTTCACTCAAAAATATTTTCAACTAATCCATATCTTTTTCAAATCTCCATATTATCTTTTTCAAAATTCAGATTTATCTTTTTCAAAAATCTATCATATCTTTTCAAAATTAAATTATATCTTCTATCTTATCTTTTTCAACTCAATCTTTTTATCTTATCTTTTCCAATTTTTCGAAAACCCACCCCCCCATCCCTTTAAATTTGGGTTCAGCCTCCCCCCTCCTCCATCAACAATCGCACCTAGCTCTCCTTCTATCCCTCTCCTTTCTTTTCTTTTGCTTGAGGACAAGCAAACCTCTAAGTTTGGTGTGTTTATCCGAGATCACTAAGATCATGGCTCCTAAAGGAAAACAACCCACTCCAAGAGGCAAGAAAGAGAGCATTCCAAAACCACTTTAGAATCAAGGGAAGTTCTTATCTAAAGAACATTCAGACCATTATCTTAAAGTAATGGGTCTGAGATCAGTGATCCTGGAAGTTAGATTCGATCTGAAAGAAGATGAATATCCGGAGATCCAGGAGCAAATTCGAATCAGGAACTGGGAAGTCCTAGCTAATCCTGAAACGAAAGTAGGAAGGAATATGGTCCAGGAGTTCTATGCTAATATGTGGCAGACTGACAAGCAAAAACTATCTGGAACTGCCTTCTATGAATTTCGGACCATGGTCAGAGGAAAGATTATTCATACCACCCCTGACAAGATCAGAGAGATCTTAAAGCTACCTCAGCTAAAGGATGATCCAGACTCCTTCAACAGGAGGATGATGAGAGCAGACATTGACCTGGATAAGATTCTAGAGGACATATGTATCCCTGGAGCCAGGTGGACCACCAACACAAAGGGTGTCCCAAATCAACTCAAGAGAGAGGATCTCAAACCAGTCGCCAGAGGATGGCTGGACTTCATTGGGCGTTCTCTGTTGCCTACTAGCAACCATTCTGAAGTCACAGTTAAAAGAGCAGTGATGATCCATTGCATCATGATGGGAAAGGAAGTGGAGGTTCATCAACTGATTTCAACTGAACTCTACAAAATTGCTAACAAAAATTCTAAAGAGGCCAGGTTGGCTTATCCAAGCGTGATTTCTCTGCTCTGCAAGGACGCTGGAGTGAGGATGGGAATAACTGAGTATATCCCAATTGAGAAGCCAATCACCAAAGCATCAATGGAAAAACAACAAGCACAGGAGGATCCCATCAAGAAGAGAGTACAGGAATTCCTCCCAGAGATCCCTCAATCTGAATACTGGGAGTATCTTGAGACGTCTGTTACCAAGATACGGGAAGCCATGGAGCAAATAATAAAAGAACAGAAGGAACACAGTCAAATGCTGACCTATATGTTTAAAGAACAAGAGGAGCAAGGGCGTGACTTAAGGGAGTTGAAGCGCCAAAAGTCTTCTCTTGTAGGACCAAGCACCCCAAGGATCAGAGGAACCCCCATTCCCCCAGAATAAAGGTTGTTAATTTCCAATTTCTGCCTTAACTCTGTGACAGTGTCCTTATAGAAGTTTACCTTAGGAGTCATATAGTAGTAATTAGTATCTATTTTGATTTTATCTCCAATTAAGCTATAGTTTATTTTTCTCATCATCAGCAAACATGAATAAAGTAGTAGATCTTTTGAATAAGAGGCAATAAAATTTCGAGTTTTAATAAGAGAAATTCTAATTAGTTAAATGTGGTGGCAATGCTTTCTGTCTTCTGAATGAATGCTTGAACAGTGCATATGTCTTTTGAATTTTTTGTTTAAGACTGTTAAATATGTTGGCTCTTGAAAGAATGATGAACATGAGACATGTTATTGATAATCTGAAAAATCATAAAAATGATTCTTGAAGCAAGAAAAAGCAGCAAAGAACAAAGCTTGCAGAAAAAAAAATATAGAAAGAAAAAGAAAAAGCAAGCAGAAAAAGCCAAAAGCTCTTAAAACCAAGAGGCAAGAGCAAAAAGCCAATAACCTTTTAAACCAAAAGGCAAGGGCAAATAAAAAGGATCCCAAGGCTTTGAGCATCAGTGGATAGGAGGGCCTAAAGGACTAAAATCCTGGTCTAAGCGGCTAAACCAAGCTGTCCCTAACCATGTGCTTGTGGCGTGAAGGTGTCAAGTGAAAACTTGAGACTGAGCGGTTAAAGTCAAGGTCCAAAGCAAAAAGAAGAGTGTGCTTAAGAACCCTGGACACCTCTAATTGGGGGCTTTAGCAAAGCTGAGCCACAATCTGAAAAGGTTCACCCAATTATGTGTCTGTGGCATTTATGTATCTGGTGGTAATACTGGAAAACAAAGTGCTTAGGGCCACAGCCAAGACTCATAAAGAAGCTGTGTTCAAGAATCATCACACTGAAATAGGAGAATCAATAACACTATCTGAATTCTAAGTTCCTATAGATGCCAATCACTCTGAGCTTCAATGGATAAAGTGAGATGCCAAAACTGTTCAGAAACAAAAAGCTACTAGTCCCGCTCATCTAATTAGAATCTGAGCTTCACTCAAAAACTCTGAGATATTATTGCTTCTCAACCTATTAGTCTTCTATTTTATTTATCTAGTTGCTTGAGGACAAGCAACAATTTAAGTTTGGTGTTGTGATGAGCGGATATTTTATACGCTTTTTGGGGTTAATTTCATATAGTTTTGAGTATGTTCTAGTTAGTTTTTAGTCTATTTTCATTAGTTTTTAGGAAAAATTTATATTTCTGGACTTTACTATGAGTTTTGTATTTTTCTGTAATTTTAGGTATTTTTTTGGCTGGAATTGAAGGAGCTGAGCAAAAATCTGATTCATGCTGAAAAAGGACCGCTGATGCTGTTGGATTCTGACCTCCCTGCACTCAAAGTGGATTTTGTGAAGCTACAGAACTCGAAATGGCATGCTTCCAATTGCGTTGGAAAGTAGACATCCAGGGCTTTCCAGAAATATATAATAGTCTATACTTTGCACAAGGATAGATGACGTAAACTGGCGTTCAACGCCAGTTCTCTGCCCAATTCTGGCGTCCAGCGCCAGAAAAGGATCAAAAACTGGAGTTGAACGCCCAAACTGGCACAAAAACTGGCGTTCAACTCCACAAATGGCCTCTGCACGTGACTTACTTAAATCTCAGCCCCAGCACACACCAAGTGGGCCCCAGAAGTGGATCTCTGCATCATCCATCATAGTCTACTCATTTTTTGTAAACCTAGGCTACTAGTTTAGTATTTAAACAACTTTTAGAGACTTATTTTGTACCTCATGACATTTTAGATCTAAACTTTGTATTCTCTGACGGCATGAGTCTCTAAACCCTATTGTTGGGGGTGAGGAGCTCTGCTGTGTCTCGATGAATTAATGCAAGTATTTCTGTTTTCCATTCAAACACGCTTATTCCTATCTAAGATGTTCATTCGCGCTTAACTGTGATGGAGGTGATGATCTGTGACACTCATCACCTTCCTCAAATCATGAACGTGTGCCTGACAACCACCTCCGTTCTATATACGATTGAATGAGTATCTCTTAGATTCCTTAATCAGAATCTCCGTGGTATAAGCTAAAACTGATGGCGGCATTCATGAGAATCCGGAAAGTCTAAACCTTGTCTGTGGTATTCCGAGTAGGATTCAAGGATTGAATGACTGTGACGAGCTTCAAACTACTGAAGGCTGGGCGTTAGTGACAGACGCAAAAGGATAGTAAATCCTATTCCAACCGGATCGAGAACCAACCGGTGATTAGCCGTGCTGTGACAGAGCGCGTGAGCGTAGTTTTCACTGGAAGGATGGAAGGTAGCCATTGACAACGGTGATCCACCAACACACAGCTTGCCATAGGGGGACGTGCGTGCGTGAACAAGAAGACAGAGGAAAGCAGATATTCAGAAGACAAAGCATCTCCAAAACTCCAACATATTTTCCATTACTGCATAACAAGTAACCTTTAATCCATGCTCTATTGTTTATTTGCAATTCAACTGATAAACATAATTGACTTTCTGACTAAGATTTAAAAGATAACCATAGATTGCTTCAAACCAACAATCTCCGTGGGATTCGACCCTTACTCACGTGAGGTATTACTTGGACGACCCAGTGCACTTGCTGGTCAGTGGTACGAGTTGTGAAAAGTGTGATTCATAATTCGTGCACCAGTTACAAAACACTATTTATTTTGTAATAATTTTTTTAATACAAATTACACGCATAATTTTCCAAATTATATTTTTTTAATTATTTAATATATTAACTAATTTACTCAACAAGTCAACATTTATATCATATATATAACATAGATAGTTCAAATATATTTCATTTAACTAAGATTGTTTTATAAATCTTCAACATATAAACCTTAAAGTACAAACTAACAAGATACATTGAAGAACCCTAATGAACTAGATAGATACATAGGACAAGAAAAACAAGAAATTATAAATCTCCAAAATATAAACTACAAATTACAAACTCCATCATGTTCATACAGCTCCTTTCTCATGGAAAAACTTCTAATAAGTGCCACACCTGAAAAGACCACCAATAAAAAAACACTAGCTTAAGAAACAAGATTTGTTTCAATATGTATGTGATGTTTTTGTAGCAATGTGGCACGACATAGACAGTTTCAAATAAATGAGGAATATCAGCATACCACTTCAAGCTATGTATCCTCAGGAAATAGATTCATTATAAAGATCAAGCACTTAGATGCCGAAATATAACAGTAGGGTGAGCCTCAAGCAGGAAATATTCTGCTCATCATTACATATTTAGTTATAGCAATATAAAAATCAATGATACAAATACTTACATGATCCTCAAAATCTGGGCTCCTTAAATTGATAGACAGAATTCTCATCAGCAGTAGCACCTAAACAGAGCATGATTTGGTAAGTACTTCTCTAACATAAATTTATAACTTCACATTTCTAATATCTGTCCAAAGTCAATATTTCAAAGCATTTGTAGAAATAAAGTTTCAATATCTTAACTCCATTTAAGGAGTAGGAATTATTTGTTTGAAGCAAATGAAAATGGACTGTCAAAAGAAATGATTCATTGGACAGTAAGAACACAGGCAAACATACCATCTCAACATCTATAGGATCCATCCTTTTTAGTTTCTGTAAATGTAACCAAACGGTTCAACTCAAATTAAATGAGACCTGCAGCGGTGGTGGCCTCCATCATCCTCCTTCGCATCTCTCTCTGTTTTGTTCTGCTTCTCGACAGCGACTATGCGGAATAGCAATTAATATCTAAGACAAGATCAATAACAATATGATGTTAATTAATGCAATTCTAAAAAATTGTCTAGAAAATTTGAGCTTTACTTGGCAAAGGAACAAAAAAATTTACAGCAACAAAAGATTTAGCTAAGTGATTTTTTAAGCAACACAACAATAAATTCAACTATTCAAGTATTAAACTCAACCCAGTGATGTTATCCATCAACAAAATTCAACCCAGTGATATTATCCAGCAACAAAATTCAACTCAATGATGTTTAACAGCAACAAAAAAATTTGCTCAGGTTCAGTAATAAGTATTACAACAACAACAACAACCACCAGTCCACCATCATAAAATTCTAATTTCAAACCCTAAGATACACTGAAATTGACACTGAAAGTCTGAAAGAACTGGGTCGAAGGGAGCTCACCTGGGAAGCTAACCAGCTGAACTAATGGTCGAAACAAGAAGACCACCACCACTACCACCACTCAAGGGAGCACATGCTGGTTCCGTCTGCTTCTGCAATTCACCACAATGGTATAAAAACAACAACAAATCAACCCTAAACACTAATAATCAGAAAAACAAAAGCATCAATCAACCACTAAACCTACATATATTACAATGTATCAACAAAATTTGAATGATCTGCCAACAAAATTTGGGAGTAATTGGAACAGGAGAAAGATAAGGAACAGGATGGAACCAAGGCAAGAACTAAAGCTTACAGTCTCAACAATGGAGGAATTGGAACTGAATCAGCAACTTCAATGACAGCTCTATTGACGGGAACAGGCGCAATAGCAACGATTCTGACCCCAATTGACGGCAGTGGCAGCGGTGGCATCTTTGACGGCGATGGCTAGGGCTCCGATTGGCGGCGGATCGGCAGGAGCGGTGCGACGGAGGTCCCACGTAGCCCCCTGTTCTCTCTCCATGCGTTTCTTCTCAGCTCAGACCGGCGGCAGATTCGACTCCACCAGCGGCAGTAAGGGATCCTGCCGAGGATGACGATGGCGAGCTTTAAGGCGACGGTGGCGACCTCGCGCAGCACAGCGGCAGAGCGCAGCTTCGACATCCCTCGCGAGCGCGCTTTCTCTTTCTCCACCGCGGACTCTCTCTCTCCCTCTGTCGTCTCTCTCCTCATCCGTGACGGCACAGCCGCAGTGACGCGACGGCGCTTGGCTCGGCGGCGACAACGGCGCGCGACGGTGGCGGCGGACCCAGCAGCGCCAGCAAGCTCCTTCCTTTCTTCCCTCTTCTTCTCCTCTGTTCCCCCCTGCTTTCTCGAATCTCCCTCTCTTCTCGGTTTCCTTTCTTTCTTCCTGCTTTTCTTTCTTTCTTTCCCAGTAAATGGGTGAATAGCTGGGGGTTTTGAGGGGTGGATGGCGGTGCTGTTAGTATTAGAGAGGTTAGGGTTTAATTTGGGGATAATTGAGTTAATTAGGATTTTTTTTTTGTGACTCATAGAGATTTTTTTGATGACTGGGTTAATTAGGATTTGGTAATTCTAATCAAATTAGGGTATATTTTATTAATTTGAAATCTAATTTAATTTCTTGAAATTATTTTAAAAAAATTACTTAATTATCAATTTGCTAATTAGATTTTAATCGAGTATCTTATTTTAAAATTAGAGATGATATAATTTATTTTTTTTGTTTATGAAATTAAAATATTAAATTCTAAAATTTCAATTATTTAAACTAAATCATATAAAATTCTTATTCTTTTACAACTGTTAAAATTTATAATTTATGTATAGAAAATTATTCAATAATAATGAAATTAAGTAAAATTTATATTTTAATTATCAAAACCTGATTTAATTATTTTCAATGAAATAATTTCTGAAAATAAAATTACTAATAAATAAATAAATTTGAAATTGGCTCATAATAAAATTTTCTAAAATTTTTGGGTCTTACATATTCCATTCAAAATATTTAAGAATATTATTTATTAATTACTAAAATTATAATTTCAATTATACCAAATATCCAATAAAGATTATATAAAAATTCTAATTAACTTAAACTCCAATTATTATAAAAATTACATATAACTCCTAATTATTTTTAAATTTAAAGTATCATAAAGCTTTATTTAATTTCTTTCAGTAAAATAAAATCCTCAACAAATATAATAAATTTAATTATCAAAAAATTTGGAATGTTACAGTTGAGTTATGGTCGGTTTAGGACTAGTAGAAAGAGAAAAAAACCAGAACTCGATATTTTATTCTTAAGGGAGTTTTTCAAAATTTTATTTAAATGGACAAGGACGGCAAACAGCAGAATGAAAAATAATACAAGTGAGGGATAAAATTAAAATTTTTACTTTTATATTTGTTTTTATTTTTAAATTTTAATTATTTTTATTTATGTTTAATAATTAATTTTTTTAATTTAAAAAATTAATTTTTAATCAACATTTAAAACTTAATTATTAGTAGAATTATATATTAATTTTATAAAAGATATAAAATAATATATATCATTTTTAAAAATAAATCATTTAATCTTTAATTTTTTATAAAAAATAATTAATTAACACAAATAATATTTAAAAAATAAAATTTTTAAAATAAAATAAAATTATCTTAAAGATTTTAACATTTTAAAATAATTTTTTTTAGTTACAAAAATTCTTGTATTTTGTGACAAACAAATAATTTGTTACAAACAATATTGAATTTTGTGACAAATTAATTTTTTGTTACAAAATAATTGGAGTTTTTGAAACAAATGGATATTTTGTTACAAAATATTTTAAACTTTTGCAACAACTTCATCTTTTGTTACAAATATTTTAAAATTTTGCAACAAAACACTTGTTCGTTACAAAACCAATATAATTTGTAACAAAAAAATCAAGTAGTTACAAAATATCAAAACGTTTTGTAACAAATTGTATTGTTGTTACAAAACATTATTATTTTGTAACAATTACTAATTTTTGTTATAAAAAAAAATTATTTTTTATAACAATTTTAAATTTGTTACAAAGTTTTTGTTATAAATGTTCCATTTTCTTGTAGTGATACTTTAGCTCACAGTATCTGTTTGCAAATTTGACTTGATCTGTGGCAGTGAGGAGCTGGTCGGCCTTTTCCTGCGGGGTAAAGTTCTTTTCCCGCCAGGAATCGTCGTGAAGGATATTCAGGATAGAGGTAGAAGATTCTCTTCTTTTCTGTTTGCCTGTAGTTGCCTTGCCTTTTCCCTTACTTTTGGGATCAGACATCCTGAAAAGCAGAAGTAGCAGGATATAATTGAAGAACTAAAGCACGAAAACAAGTAGGCAAGTAGAATTTTGTCAATGTAAGCATAAAGGCAAAAAGAACAATAGGAGCATGAAATGAGGTAAGTATATGTACATTTTGGATTGAATTCGAGTTAAAAATCTGAGAGTAAAAATCACAATCCAAAATGTAATAGAAGTGGAATTCAAGTTAATTTGAAAAAACAGTAATCATGCCTTGAGTTAGAAAGTTAAAGTAGTTAGGTAGAAACCAAAAAGAGAAGTTAGAAAGCTAAACTGGTTAGGAGTTAAAAAGGAAGTTAAAGTGAGTGGCATGAGAATGGTTTTTCTAGTTACCAAGAAATTCACAAACTTGAAGAACAAACAACTTATATTCAAGCAAGGATTGCAGTTTATTGATGATAAGTCCTATAGATAAAGTAAGTTTAAAATGAGAATGAATTCATCAATAAGCAATTTATTACTCAGGGAACCAAGAGGAATAAGAATGCTAGCCCGTGCATTCATGAATTGGTTTGGTTGTAGCCAAGTAATGCAAAACACTGAATTTCAAACCAATACATGAATGGGGATAGATTGAACCATAAATTTGCAAAAAATTTGGGCAGCATTTCGGCTAAAATTGGATATTCCCGGGTAGTAAACAGCAGAAAAAATCAGTTCATATGAAATTAAATAGTGCTGGAAAGATTAACAAATAGCAAGAATATTAAAGAACAGCCCAACAGCAACATCAAATATGAAGAACAACATATGAACAGAATCATCACAACAAATTCAGAATTGCAAATCAGATAAAAATAGGTAGTAGGAACGGTGCAATTACCAGGCCTAAATCCACTAACCACATCCTAGCTACCTAACCACCTAAAATCCACTACAATCATGCATCTCTAACTATCCTATTTCGAACAAAAACTGTAAAATATGCAACTAACTGACTAATTGGAAAATGAAATCGGTGTTCGGAGGAACCTGGTGTGTAGAAACATAAATTAGGCTCAGAGAGATGGTGGCGGTATGGTGGTGACGCAGCGGCGATGGGTGGCGGAGCGGCGGCGGTCCGAGGTAGGGGCAGTTTGGTGGTTGTGGTTAGTTAAGGGTTAAGGAGAAGAGGTGAGGGAAGGGGTGTGAGGGTTGAGGTGGTTGGGGGGTGGCGCGGTGGTGGTGGCTCGGTGTTGGGGTGGTGGCAGTGGGGTTGTGGAGGGAGGAGGAAAGGGGAAGAGGGGAAGGGGAGGGAGGAGAAGAGAGGAAAGAAGAAGAAAAAAGGGGGGGGGGGTGCGGTGGTGGTGGCTCGGCTGGTGTGGTTCGGCGCGGCGGTCAGAGCTGGGCAGCTGGGGCGATGGTAGTTGCAGAGGGGGGAGGAGGTGCAGAGGAGAAGGAAAGGGGATGAATGGGTGACGCGAGGGGTTAGGGTTTCGCGTGAATGGGGGTTAGTATTTTTGAATCCACGCGAACACGTGGAGCACGCGATCGCGTGATTTGGGCGAAAAGGGGAGTGACGCGGTCGCGTCGTTGACGCGGTCGCGTCGTTGACGCGATTGCGTGAATTAGGTAAAAGGTAAGGGACGCGTATGCGTGAAGCACGCGAACGCGTCGCTAAATATTGTGCTAAACGCATAGTTCCAGCGTCGTTTTGGCGCAACTCTCTGTTTTCAAAAGGGTCCATAAAATCCACGCGACGCGTACGCGTCGCTCACGCTTTCGCGTGGGATGTGTGTCGTGCAGGTGACGCGTTCGCATCAGGGATGTGAACGCGTGGGCCAATTTGTGCTAAAGGCACACAGCCGCACGATTTCAGCCCAACTTTTTGGGCGTTGGATCTTTACGCCGATTTCCAGTCGACGCCCACGTGTGACCTGCGCGCTCGCGTAGGGTGATTTTTTTTTATGTAGTTATGCAGTATGCAATATGCAATGCTAATATGGGTGATATGAATAATTTCAGGTTCAATGAAAAATAAAATAAAATAAAAACAAACAAAACGAAATAAAATTGAAAAAAAAAGGAATGATCATACCATGGTGGGTTGTCTCCCACCTAGCACTTTAATTAAAGTCCTTAAGTTGGACATTTGGGAAGTCCTTTGTTATGGTGGCTTGTGCTTGAATTCATCCAAAAATCTCCACCACTGTTTGGAATGCCAACAGCCTCCGGGTCCCAAACTAGGCATGTAAAGCCTTTGAGTAAATTCAAACAGGTTCTCAGGTTCCCGGGATGTTAAATGTCAGAATAGATTCCAGGATCCCATACCTTGCTATTATATCCGCCTTTGTCTTCATTTTTACTTTTCCAGCCGGGCGGTTTGGAAGTTGCATTCTCACCAAGATGACCAGACATTTTCCGAGACACATTCAATCGAACTCAAAACCAATCCTTACACTTCAGATTGAAGCGTGGAACCTTATTGAATCTTGCGTACCAGCCTTGAGCACGAACCATTTCCCTTTTACTCTTAAAGCCGCAAAGAGCTCTAAGCTGCCCATCTGTTTCAAGTAAACCATATTCAAGTGGAAAAGTAAAGATAAAAGCTAAGGATTTTACCCACTTAAATTTAGTATTGGGTGGTAATGGCCTCGTGATATGTGTCTCCAGTGGTTTTGCAAGCTCTTCTCCCTTGTGTTCTTCTGTGAATTCTTCCACTTCCTTGCAGGCTTCTTTGGTTTCAACCACATCTTGATCCAAGTCTTCGATATCTTCCTCATCACTCAAGTCATAAGTTGGAGGTTGCGAAAAATCTATCTCCGCATCATCTTCGTATTCACTTGGGGAAAATTCTCCCATCTCAAAGAGTTCACTTGCGGATGCAAGTTCATTAGTAGGAGAACTTGGTTCGGGATTATCATTATCAAGGAAACTTGCTTGTTGAGTTATTCCATCCAGTTCTTCATAAGATTCCTGCTTTGGAGGTTGTGCACTATCCTCCTTAGCATCAATTATAAATTTCTTGACGGAATTCTCCATAATTTTGGATTCCCATGGAGGTTCAGCGTCTCCTAAGTCTTCAACCAATTCTTCTTCTTCGATAATTTCAGCTTCCTCCACTTGTTCCAGTATAAAATCATGCTCCGTACTGTCCAGTGGGGTTTCTAGTATCTCCTTCATGCTGCGTTCTTCATTAGATTGCCCACATGAAGTCATGGGGTTCCTTGAGTGTCCGAACGTCGGGAAGGTAGTCTATTTATCGCTTGATTCAATTGGTGAAGTGTGGCATGAAATTTTTCAAATGTTTCCTTGAGTTGCTCCCTTGTTTCTTGGGGTGATGGATATGGACATGATGCATAGGGAGGTGGTGGTTCTTGGGAGTAATTGGGTTGGAATTGGGGTGGGTAAGGGTTAGGGTCATATGGAGGTGAATGGTGGTAGTTGGCTTGTGAGTGTGGTGGTTCAAAGCTGCGTTGAGGAGGTGGTTCATAGGCATATGATGGGGCTTTTTTTGGTAATTACAAGGGGGTTCACCATATCTATCATCTTGGTGTGCACCTCGGAATGGTTTCTGACTATAGTAATTTGGTGGGTGATAGTTATCACGAAAGGGTCCACCATAACTATTGTCTCGACATGCATTGTTGAATGGTCGTCGTCCATGGTAGTTTGGAGGGTGTTGTTGCCCAAAGGGTTGATCAAATCCTCGTGGCTCCTTCCATCTCTGATTGTTTTGACCCTGATGCATGTTCCTGTTATAACTTCCATTCCTTGCAACAGCATTGGAACCAAACTCAAAGCGATAGGGGTGAGAATTCATAGTGACTAATAAAAATTAAAAACAAAAATAAAAACAAATAAACAGGTAAAAGAAAATATTTACAACAACCAATAATAAGGCACACGTTTGCAATTCTCCGGCAACGGCGCCATTTTGAAGAACAAAACTCTCGCGCGATCTAGATTTTTTACAAATAAATTCGCGCTGTAAGTATAGCTTCTAGACCGACAAGAATTTCTTTCTTATAAAAGTTTTGTTTGTCACTTAAGCAAACCCAATAAAGATAAATAACCGAAGTATTCAAAGCTCGGGTCGTCTTCTCAAGGAATTGCAGGGAGGTATGATTTATTATTGGTTATGTAAAATAGTATATTTTTGGGTTTTTGAAATAATGAACAAGTAATTTAAATGACAAGAAAAATAAATTAATAATTATAAAATCTCTTGGCAAGGTATAAGAAATTGAAATCCTATCCAAGTTATCCTTATCAGGTGTGATGAGAATTGGATTCTGCTCCCACTTTTAATTAACCCTTACTAAATAAAGGAAAGTCAAGTGGACAAATTAATTTGATCCTCAGGTCCTAGTCAACTCCTATGGAGAGACTAGAGTTATTGGAGTGCAAATTAACCAGCAAAGAATTCCAATTTCAATCAACAGCTGAGTTGATAACTCAAGTGTTATAAATTACTTAAGCAAGGCCAAAAGGGAAAAATAAATCTAATTTGAATTGAAATCATTCATAAATAAATTAAAGCAAAATAAAATCTGAAATACCTCAAAATATATTAATTAAGAAAATCATAACATGAATGGTTCATAAGCCAAATTGAAAAGATAAATGACAATTAAAGTAGTGGAATAAATAAAAGTAGAAAATAAATTACAGGAATATTGAACTTGTGATTGAAGAGAAATAATCCTAAACTTGAGAGAAATCCTAATCCTAATCCTAAGAGAGAGGAGAGAACCTCTCTCTCTAAAAACTACATCTAATCCTAAAATTGTGAATATTGTCTCTATTACTAAGTTGTTTTTCGTCTCTCCTTTTGATTCCTCCATTCTTTGGCTTATATTCTGTGTTTCTGGTTTGGATTTGGGCCGAAAAAGGGTCCATAAATCGCTGGGGCATTTTCTGCAGATTCCTGTACGTGGCGTCTGTCACGCGTTCGCGTGGGTCACGCATTCGCGTCATCTGGGAGTTTTCCTTGTCACGCGTACACGTCAGTCACGCGTACGCGTCAATTGCGTTCTGCTCAAGGCGCGCGTCCGCGTCATCTACGCGTTCGCATCGCTGCATTTTTGTGCTAGGCATGTGTTCGTGTTGCTGCCTTTTCTTCAAAACTCCATTTTTGTGTTTTCCTTCTATTTTTGTATATTTTCTTTTTGTCCTTTAAGCCATTCCTGCCCTATGAGATCTGAAAATACTGAACACACAAATCACGGCATCGAATGGTAATAAAGGATAATTAAAATTAATATTTTTAAAGCATAGGAAACATGTTTTTCACATATATCATAAAATAAGGAAGGGAAAGTAAAAACATGTAATTTACATGAATAAGTGGGTGAAGGATTGAATAAATCACTTAAATTGAGCACAAAATACATCATAAAATATGAGTTTATCAGTGAGCAACATTTTGTACAGAAATCCTGTACAAGTATTTGGTGGGCTGATACAGTTTCAACTAATGTCCATCACTGACGACGCATGCATGCAACGAATGTTCGATATTTATCAACAAATCCGATTTCATGTGCCGATATTTTGAGTTTGAACAGCATAACGGGATGAATGCGGTTGGCGACGATGTCAACGTTGATGAACTCGGGGATATAGATTGGGAAGAAGATAACAACGATAGTGAAGAGGAGTTTGAAGCCAACTATGAAGTCGATGACAAAAACAATGACGGAGACTTGGCAGGTAATCCGGCGGTACAAAATGAGGCACATGCGGTTGTAAGTCAGCACTCTTTTGGCGTTCCGTCTTTTATGTGGACTCTGGATCTCGAATATCGGTATGTTATCTTATGGTTATTAATTAAAGTTACCTCTACCATTTATTTTATTTGCCTTGTCCAACTGACGGTGGTTCGCATGTCGTAGGTGAAGGCAACGTTGCGGCAGAAGATGGTGAGTTTCGTGTCGGAATGGAATTTGGTTCTAGAGAGTCGGTGATATCTGCAATCAAAAGCTACACTATCTCTAGAGGAGTTGATTACACTGTTTATGAGTCTGAGCTGCAGATATTCTATGCAAAATGCAAGGGTTATGGTGCAGGGTGCGATTGGCTTATCTGAGCTAACTTGATTTGAAAGAAGGGATGTTGGGAGATCAGGAGATACAATGGCAAACACACGTACACCATGGGCAGGATTTCACAAGATCATGCCAAGTTGGACTCAAACACAATTGCAGATGCTATTAGGCCGTTGGTTGAGGCAGACCCGTCGATAAAGGTGAAGTCTATTATTGCGGAAGTTTAGTCCATGTTCAACTACACTGTAAGTTATCGCAAGATTTGGATGGCAAAGCAGAAATCTGTCGCAAAAATTTTCGGTGATTGGGAAGTTTCTTACCAGACACTGCCAATATGGTTGAAAGCAATGGATGCGAAGATGCCAATGTTTCGTGTTCAAATAAACTGTACATTAGTAACAATGAGGCCGATTAGTAAAATTATTATTTTAAATAAGCAGCCTAACATAAATGGTTAAAACTTACATCGTCAAATCTCATGTCATCGAATCCTCGCCTAAAATACGCAGTAGGCTTCCGTGTATATCTTGTATGCCGGCGTCAATGACTCCACCTAAACAAAATTAGAATGATTGCAATAAGAACAACAACAGCAACAATATTACTAATAATAACAATAACAATAACAATAATAACAACAACAACAATAACAACAGTAAAATACAATACCGTTGCGCAAGTAGAACACCAACATCGACGAGCTGATCACGGGGAATAGGCGCCAGGAACGGCATATACTCCCACGCCCAAACAAAAAGTAGCATGAGTGGCTCATCCATCTCTTTACATTTGTATCGTGATGCACGACACAACGATCTATATAGATGTGCCAGACTGGCTTCCCCCAACTGTATAGTAAAATCCAGTGAAAATTCCGAAGTAGATGTAGAAACTTTGAGTTTAATAAAGTGGTAGACTTATCCGAAAACACAACCGTTCTGAGCACGCAGAAAATGTGAGCTCGGACGTACTGCTCAATGGACTCCTGCGTGTCACACGGTTCGGTGTCTCTGCACCGTTGGACCCATGCAGGATTCACCTTACCCAAGACGTAATCCTGCGGACCGGGCTCCCAACCAAAACAAGCGATGCAGTTCTCTACCAAAAACTGGTGACTGCTGTCTGTTCTACCCGTGACGGGTTCCCCATTAACCAGGAGGCCAAGTATATGTGTCACGTCTTCCAGTGTCACCATCACTTCGCCGACTGGAAGGTGAAACGTGTAGGTTTCTGGCCTCCATCGTTCCACCAATGCACTCAGGAGTGCAGAATGGCCTCTCATTTTGCCTACTCGCAAAACGTATTGAAACCCAGTCAATGCTAGGGTTGCTGCAGCTACCTCGTTAAAGGTCTCTGACGGATCCAGTTTCCTGAGCAACAAATTCCTGATAGCATGGAAAAAGAAAAATGATAATTATTAATATTATTTTATTATTATAATTAGTGTTAACAATAACATTAATAAAAGTATTAATACTTTTATTAACAACTAGCAACAACAATAACTATCACAATAATAAATTCTAAATAATAACAGTTAATAATTTATTCAAACAACAACAACAACAACAACAACAACAACAACAACAACAACAACAACAACAACAACAACAACGTACTCATGATAATAATAATAATAACCATAACAAAGTTTTTAAAAATAATACTCTGTTAATAATCTATTAATTATTTTATTATTTTTTTAAAAAATAATAATAATAACAAGATAATGATAATTTATTAAATAGTATTATTATTATCTTAAAAAATAATAATAAATTATTAATATTATCATAAATAGTATAATAATAATAATAATAATAATAATAATAATAATAATAATAATAATAATAATAATGTTTAATTACTCTGTTGGTTCCTATATTTTCGTGAAATTTTCAATTAGGTCCCTATACTTTTTTTCTTTTTAATTGGGTCCTGCACCAATTTTTTTTTTCAATTAAGTCCCTCTTAGTAGTAATTGGCTTAATTTTATAGGGATCCAACTAAAAAAAAATTGGTACAAGGATCTAAATAAAAGGAAAAAAAAAATTACGGACCCAATTAAAAAAAAAATTTGGTGCAAGGACTCAATTAAAAGAAAAAAAAGTATAGGGACCTAATTGAAAATTTTGCGAAACTATAAGGACCAGTAGAGTAATTAAACCTAATAATAATAATAATAAAATTATTAGTTAAAACATAAATAAAGAACATAGAAATAAATATATTTGTTCATCATAAAATTAAAAAAAAAACACTTACCCATTGAAGATGATCCAGATATTTAATAATGTGTTCTTCAGGTACGGCAAAATTACGAACTATTTTTTCTTCCTCCCTCACTGAAACCCTAAACCTTCACTGTGTTCTTCTTCCTCCCACACTTACCCCCTTTCACCCCTCAAGCCAACCCTTTCAATCTCAAAACACCCTCACCGTAGTATAAGTGAAATTGTAACTTCTTCATGGCTTGCGTTTTGCTTTTAAAGACGCAATGCATCACTTTCCTCAACACGTGTCATGCATGCAGGTGGGGAGGCTGCCAATCGCAACCTGTGATTTTCCTGTCCGGCCTGCCAAACGCAACATGCGTTTGGGGTTTCCAAGCTGGTCAAAGTAGCAGGTCATGTCTGCATGCAGGGGGAAGGGACACGTTTCGAGACTTCCTTCTCCTTCCCTGCCTAACGCAAGCTGCGTTTTGCAGCTACATGTAGCTTTTGCATTTTCTGTTCAGGTTAAAACGTAACCTGCATTTTATAGGTTACTGACTATTGCGGATCTACATTTGGGTTGAAGTTTCTCGATAGGGAAACAGCGATGCTTGCTGTTAAAAACTATAACATCCGCAGGAGTGCAGAATACAAGGTGGTAGGGTCAGACCAAAGCAGATATGTATGTTGATACAAGCAATTTGGGGACCAATGTCGTTGGATGGTACGGGTCGCAAAGACGAGGTCTTCCAGATTTTGGGAAATTCAGAAATACCAAGGGCCTCATAGTTGCTTGTCAAGTTCGATGTCTCAAGATCATGTTCAACTTAATAGCAATATCATCTGCCAGCATATCTTCCCCATGATGCATTATGATGCGACCATTTGCGTAAAGGTGTTGCAAGGATCAGTCGAGTCAGCATACAGGTACAAGGTTTCATACAAGAAAGTTTAGAACACGAAGCAGAAGGCAATCGCCAAAATCTATGGTGATTGGGATGATTTGCTTGACCAGCTGCGTAGATACTTCAACGCCCTGCAAGCTTTCATCCCAGGTATAACTGCACTACACTCTTATTAGGCTTTGTTATTCTTTATGGTTTCAGTCGTTTATATGTTTGAATTAGTAAGCATTTTCACACCAGGGACAATTGTTGACCTTCAAACGCGACCTTACTATGTCGAGAACACTCTAGATGGTGAAAGTGTCATATTTCATCAGGTTTTCTGGTCGTTTCCATCCTGTATTAAAGCTTTCAAGCATTGTAAGCCACTGGTCTTAGTAGACGAAACACACCTGTATAGGCGCACCGGCACCATCCGCCATCATTGCGAGCCGATTGTCGATGGAAGATATCAATATTAAGCAGAGGGTTTGGAGGTCCTTGCTTTCCGCTGAATTAACGCAACACCCTATCAACATTAAGGATCTCAATCCACCTGAAAAATATGAGAGGCACCACTGCCGTATAAAAATCTCCTTGTGGATAGCCGAGAAATTCCGCAGGAACTCTAGACAGAATGTGACGGTCCATGTATGGCTGCCAAATAAACTACACAGAAAAAGGAACCTCATCACTGCAGCTATATATGAAGTTATTAAAAAAATTTAATTGCAACATCCACCTACCTCATTCACTTGCAGATTGTCCAACCTCAGGCGGTGCCTCAGTAGGCGTTGCTCAGCGTAGTCATTCTGTCCCTTTTTTCTCGCCCACCTAGTGGACAACAACAACATTGAAATAAATCTATCTTCAACCTCAAAGGATAATTCAAAATGTCACAACATTAGATATATCATAACATACCTCGTAGCTAATAAAAAACTGTATGGTATCGTGACATTCGGTGCCTAGAAAGGTAGTTTATAGTATATCCATGACATAAGCAATGTATGACACCCAGCCATACCCTCAACATTGTAATCTGTTGCTAGGCACATAGCTCGATATAACCAACAAAGAACAGGGCTACCCCAACTGTAGGTACTGATGGCATCATAATCAGCCAATAACGGAAGATATCGAACATGGACTGTGTTGTTGGCCTTGTCCGGTAGTAGCACGCCTCCCAACAAGTAAAGTATGTAACAACGTGCATGCTGCATGAGGGCATTGTCTTCTAAGTCAAGCGGCATCTGCTGAAGACGATTTTTGAGCCACTTTAACTTGATGTTGAGTTTTGTTGTCCCTATGTGGTCGGCGAAACCTTACCTAGAAGTTCGTGACACCATTCCCAAATATGTTTTTGGTAGAACTTGTTCCATGACTTCAAAGTACCACTGACAGGCTCACCATCAACAGGCAGACCTAATTCCATTGCAACATCCTTCAAGGTTAAGGTACACTCACCCCAAGGGAGGTGAAAGGTGTGCGTCTCAGGATGCCATCGTTCGACAAAGGCGCTTATAAGTGAATTGTCATACTCAAACCGCTTTATAAAAGAGGTATGGTAAAATCCTGTTCATCTTAAATAAGGCTCAAGCCTCTGCCGCCTAATTTTCTTGCTTGGATCTGCAGGATCCGACATGAAAACGTCAACAAGTGTGCCAGGAGGAGTGAGAACACGCGTGGGCTGCAAGATAAGATAAAAAAGAAGATTATAATTAAAATTACTGTAACCAATTTTATATGTCGACAAAATTAGTTCCAACAACATTACTAACAACATCAATCAGCTTAACGACTTAAACTAACCTTATGAAGCAAATGTGCCGAATATAAAATTCCTCCAACCGATTAAGGTTCTCTTCCACATTAACCCCACCCCCACTCATGTTAATTTTTTTTTCAAACACAACACCACACATCAACCTCAGTACATATTTCTTTTACCACCAACACTTTTTTTTAAGACCAACTTTTCCTTTCAACCGTGCATGAGATCCCGTCCCCAACACCCTTTTATATTTGTCCCAGCTCCCTTCCCAAGTGTCCCTTTCCACCCAACACAACCAATGCATGTGAGGTACGGGTACTAGTGCTTGCTGAAATCCTGCAGCTTTGACCACCCACTTCGTGCCCACCACAAACGAAAATCCCAATTTGTGGACACCGCTACGTAATGGCTCCATTTCGCTGCCGCTGCCCCTGAAGTGGCCCAACTCGTGTGCGTCAGGGGTGATATGAGCCATTTCGTGGACTGTCAGGCCCATTTCGCGGCCCCCCTGAGTTGGCCCTGCGCATTTCGGGAAGCAATTCTCTTGGTGCATATTTTGGTAAATAAAGTATTTTTGGTATTTATTTATATAAAAAAGCCCAACAATATTCTTGGAGATCGCCATTTTTACTTCCATTAATTAATTAATTTCTGCTATTTCGCACGCAGAGACAATAAAAATAAAGTTAAAAAAATAAACTATTTTTGCTTTCATCGGCAATGAAAATGAGGCAAAATGAGATGTTATATTCAAATTTTTAGATTCGTTTTCGCTGTATTTATAACTGAAAATGGATGATTGTTTAGTGCCTCATTTTAATAGTCTCAAAATCCAAAAATTATGTAAAATTTTTGTGTAACAAATCGTTTTCGATTTTTATAGTGGCAAAAATACACCTAAATATACAAACTGATAAATTTTTATATCTTGATTTTAATATGTAAAAAATTATTTTTTATTTAAATAAAAAAAACTATATATGTAATGAGACATGCATGCTATTTGTGTAAAGTTCACTGTATACTATTACCATTAGAAGCTAAACGTGGGAAGGTTAGACAAGTAACATACACTAAGCATGTAATTGTTAAAGATGGGTATTGTAAAGGCTATTATTGTTGAAAAAAAGGGGTCAACTATGAAGACTATAACCTGCAACAGATGAATTATTATTCTTCCTTCTATGTCAAAACTTTTAAGAAAACCAGTTTGAGTGCTAGCAAGAAATGAAGGGTAAGGAAACTTCTTGAGACCTTTAGGCGTAAGAAACGTGGTCACCGATTTGACCTTATTGCATAGAAAAGCACTAGCAGCGGCTGAGAAATTAGTATATCGAAAAAATTTTGGTGTAATACACGTGAATTGACTTGATAGGTGTAATGCATGTATATGACTAATAAATTTTTGCAGGTTGCAAAAATTATGGATGTATGATTAGTGTCATTTGTTACCGTAAAAAAAAATTCTAATTGATCTATTTAAATTTTCGCAGGTTGCAAAAATTAAGAAAATAATTATTTATTTTTTGTCTATAGTTTTTTGCATATCACAACATTTTTTTATTGTTCACTTTTTCTAACGCTTATTTATTGTAGATTGCAAATATATAATTTTATATGAAAAAAAATTATAAATAAAGTACCGAGGTAGTTTTCACACAATGTGAAATGTAATGCGATTCTTGTGCCATAAATTTCTTATCTTGTTGTGTTCTTTATCAAAGTGTTATTAATTTTAGAGGTTTTTTAGGTGACGAGACTGGAAAATAATGGAACGTATTGTAAATTTGTAAGTGTATCATAATGATGAGATTATATCACACACACAAGAAGGTGTGAGTTTTGTCTGTAAACATCCATTTTCCTTTGTTATTCCATGCACTATGACGTTTACGGAGCTATAAAGCAGTCTTTGTGAGAGCATCAAAAGTAATAATTCAAAGAGGGTGAGCAATATATTATACAGAAATCCCGTGTTAATATTTGGCGGGATAATACAGTTTCAAACTATGCCCATCATGGACAAAACAAGTATGCAATAGATATTTCTTATTCATTATCATACTCGAACTCATGTGCCGGTAGAAGAGTTATTTGTTAAGTTTGAGGAAATGGTGGTGACTGAGGTTGAATACAAGTCATATCCAGGATGAAAAGAAGTTGAGCTGGTCTAAAAATAATAGTGATAGTGAAGAGTAGTTCATAGGCAATTACCAAATCGTTGATGAACCCGAAGAAGACGTGAACAAAGCAGTGGATGCAGTCATGCAAAATGCAATAAGTGCAAGTGCTACCTAGCATGCTTTCGATGTGCTATCATTTATGCATGCTTTAGAACTTGAGGCCATGCATACACATAAACTTCCTGAGTATGTGAACTCTGGTATGTGGTGTCATCATATCTTTTTTTAACAATAATTTTGGACCTGAAAAATAATTACCTCTTGTTTGATGTAGGTATCGTTGCCGAAGATAATGAATTCTTTGTTGGATAGGAATTCGCTTCTCACAAGTCAGCGATATCAGCAATAAAGAGTTATACATTTTCTAAAGGGAACGATTACATGGTGTATGAGTCTGAATCTTTGACTTTCTAAGTACAATGCAGGACGTACGACAAAGGATGCGATCATCTTACCCGAACTAGTTTTATCCAAAAGAAAGCTTGTCAGGAGATACAATAGGAGGCACACATGTTCCATGAGATCGATTTCTCAAGATCATTCCAAGTTGGACTCGGACACGATTGTAGAGGTTCTAAAGCCATTGTTTGAAGCAGACCCATCTTTAAAGGTGCGTTCTATAATTGCGAAAGTTCAATCTATGTTCAACTATACTATCAGTTATCGTAAGGTATGGCTGGCCAAGCAAAAGTCTATTGCAAAGATCTTTGGTGGTTGAGAAGCGCCATATGAATCATTGTCGATATGGTGCACAACCAAGTGTGATAAAATGCTAGGAGCAGTTGTGCAAGTGGAGACTTTTCGTACCTATCATGGACAAGAGGAGGTGGATGGTATAAAGATACTACGTCGAATATCTTGGTATTTCTACCCATGTATAAGCGCATTCAAGCACTGTAAATTGTTGGTGCAAGTTGACAGCACACATATATACTGTAAATATAAAGGAGCTCTTTTGGTTACCACATTATGAAATTGAATATATTGAATTTAGTTATTCAAAATTTTTAATTATAACTCATAAAGACTAGTTTTTTTAGCTAGTTTCAAGTCTTTTTTAAGGTCAATCAACACTCTTTAATTATGTATATGCACTAATCTCTTAGTTCCAAATTATATAAGAAAAGTAAGTTGTTCTTTGAATTTAGTTGCAAAAATTGTATTTATCTATCTCTAGTTTTTGCTTAATTTTTTATATTTATAATAACTAGATCTATTTACAAATTCTTTCTCAAGTAATTATAGATTAATAATCATTTAAATGTTGGCCAACACCACAAAAAAAATTTAGTTAAAACGGCAATATTTTCAAGAACAGCGTTTTTGGGAAATACGTAACTAGGTTTCATTTTGGATATTACGGCAGTTTTTGAAAAATCACCACAATTTCTATGGTTAAATCGGCAGTTTTCTGTACGTTTAAAATGGTGGTCAAAACTGCCATTTTAACTAGATAAAATGATGATTTTTTAACTGTTTAAAATGACGGTTTAAAACTGCTATTTTTATCGATTAAAATGGAATTTTTTTATGTTTAAAATGACAGTCAAAACTGTTATTTTACCGGGTGAAATGACAAATTTTTTCGTTTAACTTGGCGGTTAAAACTTCCATTTTTACTCATTAAAATGGTAGTTTTGCTCATTTAAATTGTTGATTTTAACCACTATTTTTACCAAATTAAAACAATAATTTTATGTCATTCAAAATGATAGTTTTAATTGTCTTTTTTACTTGATTAAAATGATAGTTTTATACTTTTTTATCCGATTAAAATAATAGCTTTCGCTCGTTTAAAATGGCGGTTAGAACTATCGTTTTGACCGCATTAAACCAACAATTTTTTTAAACTTTCGTAATAATAAAAAATCATAAACTATAAATAAAACATAAAATATATCATATATCATATAAGTTTTATAATTCATACATAATCATCAAAAATCAAAAGTCATAACTCAAAGAAATTTGAGCAAATCAAGAGGGAATGTATGTCACTAAACTATAGAGCCAAATTACACCAGCCCAACTCCATCCCATTTCCTTGATTTTTGCAAAGCCCCAGTTAGCATATGCTACTACGAAAGCTGCTTCCTGTTAATTACAGAAATTACAAAAGTCAACATATGAGAAATTCAAAACTAGTATAGAGCGGCTCTTAATGTCGTGTTTTGTTCTTGTTATTCGATAAAAAGGATGAAGAAACCAAGATAATTAACATGAATATAAAGAAGATATTATCTTACCATCATTTAATATAGCAATAATCAAAACCATAAAAGGTGCAAAATCAAACTTCCAAATCAATACAATGAACATGAAGCCAAACTGCACAATAAAAGAATATACAAATAAATCACATGATTCCTTTATACATGTGGAAAAGCTTAGCTTTCTTTAATTTCAAACTATTTCTTCACTTACCACAATACGAATAGTAATGGGTACATCATAGATCTATTTACCAATCCAAAAAAATTTGATATCGAGTAACTAGAAACATTAAAATGAACTCAAACAATTAAGTTAGGTAATGACAGAAACTAATAGTATAGTTCTTCATCCTCTAAAAAATAGCGTTCCTAGCGAGCACAAAACTGATAATGACACCCAAATTAGGCTCAGTAAGGACAATATCATAGGTACTTCTTGCACATTTGTTCCATCAGCAACAGCAATTCCAATATCAAGAAAATTCTTCAACACTTGAGCAAGAAAATAATCATACTTAGACCAATTAAAGTTACCTAAAATTGATTCCCTTTCAAGGTTTTCTTGAGCCATCTAATTAGGCATAAAAAATATTATCAAAATGCATGATAACTAGTTGTTGTTCACCATGCAGTAATCTTTTGGTGAAGAACACAATATTAGTTTTCTTATAGATGTTATCATGTAACAACGTAATTGAAAATTCATGGTTTTGGCCTATAGATTTATATCGTTTTCTCTTTTGTAATTTCAATTGGATCCAGGTTTTAGATATCAAAGTCATAAATTCGTAAGTAATTAACCTTTATTGCCCAAGTTTTATTAAAATACATTTATGATTTATCATCAAGAAACCAACCACAAAGAATTACTAACAAAAGAATACCTTAGAAGTTGCTTCCAAATGGACAAGATCTTTGTAAAAATTTAACAATTCTGGCATTTTCTCATCAAGAAGCTAGTGGGATAAGAACAAAACATTGTAAGATATTATAACAAAAACAGCAACAGTGGCCAACCAAACAGGGAATTACGTTTTATCATGTGTGAAGAAAGGGACAAGAACAAGGCATTTTACAAATATCACAATCCTAAGCAAGAAATACAAATTGAGCAAAATAGATGGAGAAAAGTATGAAAAACTAGAGATTTAGACTAAAGTGGGTAAAAGAACAAAGTAGCCATAATACAAAATGTTACAGAGAGAACCATTATCAATAGGAAAATGAAACTTTTTCTTTAGTATTATGTCCTATAAATATATTCACACGGATGGAGCAAAGCAAAATTATATCAAAGATACCATAGTATAATACAAAATATTGTTAAAAGATTTTTTGGTATATCTACCTTGCACAAATGATGCATCAAAGTCATGTTATTTCTTGCACGAGTATCAGATAACATAAAGAGGCTATCGAATTTGAATCCAACTGATAACCCAACTATTGATATAAGGAAAAATATAATCTAATCAGCATTGTAGAAACTATAATTTTGTAATAAATATTAAGTTAAACCAGGATGCAACAATTAATTTCAAATATAAGACAGTCAAGTTAGAATGGAGTAATAGATACCCCTTGCTGTTCCCTGATTCAGAGCATTTCCCAAGCTAAGAATAGTCTACATTATTTGGCGTAATTTCACAGATTATTTCGCCTGTATTATAAAGCAATAACATGAGTATAAGCTTGGTAATTCTTTCATTTTTTTCAACTAAGAGCCATTAAACAGTACCTCTTTAGCAGCATTGTTGATTGTATTCAAATTTTTCCTCAAATCATTCACCTGAAGAAGCAAGAAGAATTTGTCTTTAAGCATGAAAAGCAATATAAGATAATTATAATTTGGATAGCATACCTAAGATGAAAAGTTGATTTTGAAAGCAAACTTCCTTAACTTGGATTCTACTTGTGAAACCTTTATTACCTCCATAAAAAATTGATACGGGTCATCAGAATAAGAACTTCATTAGAATTAATGTAGCCATTGTAAAGAACTAAACATTCATTGTTAACAACATAAAGCAAGAAGAACCTGTTCACATTTTTCAAGCATATCCTTGTTCCCTTTATAATTATGTAAAACAGAGACATTTCAACTAGGGAAAGAACAAAGAAAAATTTCATTTTCCATATTAAACAAAGAATCATGTCATGCAAATTTTGAAACCTTTTTTACATTTGATTTTGAAGTAATTTGTTATTTTTTTTTATGTTCCATTGGGAAGATTTCTAGTTTACTTAAAGGGTTTAACCTGAAACTGTTCATGCATATTTTTCTCTTATCAAAGAGACCTAACCATAAACAAACACGAAGTGTGAATTTTGAAATCCTAAAAAAATGAACTAAGGTTAAGATGATGCACAAATATGCATATGGCCTAAATGAAGCAAATATGGGATAGCCCACCTATGCAAGTAACAGTGATATGGTTCAAGATTTTTAACCTGGAATTGAGTATGTTATGCAAATGAAGATATTGCAGCCAAGATACAATTCATAGAAATACCAAATCATATGCATTACATGAAGTTATACTTTGTAGTTTAGATAATTTTTGATAAGTTAATGCACACGAGAGTAGAAACCTTCAACATCTCTATCTCTTCCTTGGAGGGACAAAACTTGATAAGATTCTCAACCTGATCAATATCCAGAACAGAAGAATCCAATGCTAGAACAATATTCTAAAACCCAAATAACAAAAAAGACAAATGTTAGAGCAAACATGAAAACTAATGCCCTCAATCAAGCTATATCCAAATGAAAAGTGAAAGTAAACAATAACCTCCCCTAACAAAAAAAAAACAATAAAGTAATTGAACAAAATAATAGAAAAACTTACAAGCATATCTGGCAAATGAATTTTGATTTTGGAGAGAATTATTTAACAATTATATGCTCTACGTAAATCCACAATTCATTTTACTAGTTCACAACCTAACCCTGTGAGGTCCTACAATAAAAAAATCTAACGAGATTTCAAATCTCTTCACAATCTAGAAAGAACTAAGAATTTAAGAGAAGGAAAAACTGTAATTAAATTTAGAACATTCATTCTGATCGTTCTCAGTGAACTCATATTCGAGGGCTCAATCGATCATTTCCATGAAGCTTCCTTCCATAGAACAAGAATTCTTTGTTTCTTCTTACTAGAGAATGAATTAGATCTAAAAGTATGAAGAGGAAGGAAAAACCAAAAGAAGAAAATGAAGTATATTACCTATTAGAAGTGACAGAGAAGACGGAACCAAATCGCAAAGGCTCGCTGAAGGTAGCAATAGCGGCATTGCTTGCGGCGGCAAGGTGATAAACAAAGACGGCAAGGAAATGAGCGGCGGTGACTAGCCTTCAGATCGAAGCCAGAAAAAAATAACAGAACCTTAGTGAAGCCAGGAACATGATGTCGCTTGATATGGTTAGGGGATGAGTGACAAACCTTAAGATTGAAGCCAAATCGAGAACTAGATCGGAAACTCGCTGAAGCAACAACGACATTTCTTGCAGTGGCAAGGATATGAGCTACGACGAGAGGATGAGCAATAGCTAGGAGATAAATGACAGCAGTAAGAGATTAGGGTTCTTCATTCACATCACTCACACTTTTCCATATGTAACTGTACTAATCACTCTCAGTCTCTCATATGCAACCCATCATCCGAGTTAAAAGATGGTGTAGAATTTCAAACCACAACTTATCGGCAAGTGCACCGAGTCGTACTAAGTAATAAACTCAGGTGAGTGAGTGTCAGTCTCACAAGGATTAATGGACTAAGCAAGCAAAAATTGATTAATTGTTCTAATTAGACAAGTTGAAATGAGAGTTTTGAATATAAAATAGCATAAAAGTCAGTAAATTAAGAAAAGCAAACAGTTAATGGTTGAGAAAATAGAATGAGAAAAGCGTTAAAGCTTTGGAGATGTTTAAATTTTTGGATTACCATTCAAAGTCAACTATATTGATCATGCAAGGATTGAATTTATGGCAAACCCTAGGTGATTGAATTCCTATTCCTAGGCAATTCAATCTCCTCTAACCCAACCAATTGTCAATTTTTTTATCAATCAATTGTATTAGAGGGTTAAGTTCAAATTCTAATTTATAAGCCACACAAACCCTAAGAACTCAAAAATGATGCAATTATATGTCACATATCACATTAATCCGGATAATTACGGAGTTGTGAGAAGATGGTTTCAAGCTGTAATTTTAGTGATATAACTTTTCTAAGATTCAAAAGAATTCAATTTAGATTAGAGTTATTTTTCAATACACACTATTCTGTAGGATGAAAAACGAAACCAATTCTCAAACATAAATCAATGCATTAACAAGAAAACAAATCAACATTGGTTGTGCATGCAGCCAAAAATAGCCTGCGGCGACGCTGATGGAACACTACAAGATTAATATTTAATTTTGAGAGTATTTTAGTGGAGGTTTCTAAACCCCTCTACAATACATTTTATTTATGACAATTTAAAAAACCTCCACTAATCATTAATATAGGATTAAAATACAAAATTCTCCCCCTAAAAGATCATTTCTTATTTTCACAGAAATTTGAGACTGGTTAGAGGAGGAGAGGACCACCATGAAACCCTAAATTTTCTACTGCTATTTTCGCCGCCGTTTCCGCTGCCGTTTTGCCGGCGCCATTACGACTATCGTGTCCGTTGCAGTAGAGCGCTTCTGGACTGAGCCATCTATTTTATCAACGAATTTTCAGATCTCTCTCTATATTGTTGTTGCTGTCACTGTTGCCACCGCAGTTTTTGCCGCTGTTACCGCTACAGTTTCAGCCGTCAATGCCACCGTAGTTACCGTGGTACAACGCGTTTTCAGATATCTCTCTCTCGATCATCACTGTCACCCAATTTGGTCTCAACTTTATAGCGTAGATATCACATTCTATTTCCTCTGATACTCACACATTGATTATTAAACAATTTCATAAATATTCAAATTATTATTATTATTATTATTATTGATTTGGATAATATAAATAATTGAATTTTGTAGGCGGGAATCGAGTAGATCGCACTCACCGGAATGCCTCAAGTAAGTACTCTTCTCGCCCAAGTCAAAGTGTATTGTTTACTTGTATTTGGGATAATTCCACTAATATATCGTTAGTTGAATAATTGATTTTGATTGACTACACTTATCACAATTATTGATTTGGATGATTGCTTTTGTTGATTTATATTCAAATCTCTATAACCATGATGAGTTAGGCGTAATCAATTGTATTATGGTAGCAGAGCATATCTTGCGTTTGTCGATTATGTATTACTTGAAGCTCGATATGATCATCACTCCTAATAGTAGTTGGAAGGATGTGGTTTTAAGTGCAATTTAAGCTTATTATATGTGTTTCTCCTATCATTCTAGTTTGAAAGGAGTAGAAGTCATAAATTCCGAGGGAGGAAAAGATGATGCAGTAGAGGAAGCTAAAAAAGGAAGATTTAAATCAGAGGTGATTCTTTCTTTCTTTATTTATTTATTTTTTCATTTTTCATTATAGTGTTGTTTCTTATGACCTGCTTAAGCATTAAAAATGTTCAACCCCACAGTACGATCTTCATAGTCCTTCATCATTTAATCCTTATATTATTTTTGTGTTGTGTTGTTTTCAGATTTTGTTTATTATTGCATATTAGTGTGCTGACCATTATAATTTCTTTTTTTGGTTTTATTTTATTTCTTTTGTCTTTTTTTTAGAACATGCCTCATACATAGTAGGTTCGGATATAATTTTTCTCTATTTTCCTTGACTTGGCTCTCTTTATAGAGGAAAGAGATAGTTTCTTCAAAATGATAAAAAATTACATTGGGACAGATGTGACATCATTGGTAACGCTACCAGTTACTATCTTTGAATCTATGACTATGCTTCAGAAAATGGCCGAGGTTTGTGAAACTTCAATTTTTACCATCATTCAATTGCTTCTTTTTCTTTTCTTTTTATGCTGCTTGATTGAACTTCAAAGTTTTTGGACTAGTTGAGGGAGTACTCCCACTTGCTTGATAAAGCTGATAAGTGTGAGGATCCATACATGTGGCTTGTGTATGCATGTGTGTTTTCTCTCCTTTTAATCCTTCTATACAAGAATTTTATTTTATTTGAACATAGTGGAGGAATAGTTAAAAATTTAGGTGAATGAAATCAAGAACCTCTATGTAGCATTTTAACTAGTGTTGACATGTGATCAATCAACAATGTAAATCATTTGAGATTAAACATTTTATTGATATGACTTATGCATGTGTTTTACGACTATTTCTTTACCTTTTGTAATTCATTAATCATCACAGCATCATGGGCTGTATCTGTGTACTATGTATACCAAAGAACATGGAAGCCTTTTAATCCAATCCTTGGAGAGACCTATGAAATGGTTAACCATGGTGGAATCATTTTTCTTTCAAAACAGGTATCTTTTCTAATTTTAGTTGTGTTTTTCATGGGAGCCTCCACTTTCCCTCAAATCTTTTCTCTATCCCCCTCACTTTCAGATCAAATTTTTCTTTTATGTATGTTAGCATTTGGAAGAACTGCCTGTATTATTCTCACGGGTACTTTCTTTTTAGTCCCTTTATATTAGATATCTTCAAAAGATGGTTTTTTTTTCTTTTAAATTTCAGGTTAGTCATCATCCCCCAATGAGTGCTGGGCATGCTGAGAATGAGCATTTCACATATAATATCACTTTGAAGTTAAAAACTAAATTCTTGAAAAATTCTCTGGATGTTTATCCTCTTAGAAGGTGATCTTGTGTTGCATTTGTTCAACCAATTGCATTACTTATCATGAATATGGATTATGCGATATATATAATAATACCTCTAATTTGATGTTTTAAGCAATCAACTTATTCTTATTATTTTTTTAAATACATGCTAATTTGCTTGGTGGCAAAAGTGATTTATGTTCGTGAATGATTGCTTGCAGAATACGTGTAACTCTCAAGAGGGATGGTGTATCTTAGATTTGGTGCCACCTCCTACAAAGGTTAATAACCTGATATTTGGACGGACATGGATTCAGTCACCTGAAAAAATGATAATGACAAATTTGACAACTGGGAAAAAAATTGTACTTACTTTCAACCATGTGGATGGTTTGGGTAAGAAACTTAGTATTGTGCTATTCATATTTCTATATTTTACTTTAACTTGTCATTCACTCCTCCACTAATGTTGTTTCTTCATTCTCAATCAATATCAATATTATCTTGCAGGGCTGGTCTCTATGAGGTAGATGGGTATGTTTATAATGCTGTAGAGGAGCCTGAAATTTTGATAACTGGGAAATGGAATGAGCAATGCAATATCAACCTTGTGATTTGGAAGGAGAGCCTCATCCAGGTACAGAATTGAAAGAGGTCAGTGAGTTTGATTTCGTACATTATGCTTTTTATTTTGCTGATAAGTTAAATGGTGAAAGCTTAAATTCTCCAAGCTAACTAGCTAAGCATGTTGACTGCACAGGTGTGGCATGTTGCTGATATTCCAAAGGATGACAAATTTGATTATATATATTTTATGCACAAATTAAACAGTTTTGACACAGATCCAAGAAAACTCTTGCCATCGAACTCCCATTTACGCCCAGATAGATATGCAGTTGAGATGGGTAACACAACTAAATCTGGTGCTAAAAAGAGCAAGTCCTTTACCATTTCTTTCACTCCCCTTGCATTTTGTTTCAGAAATATCGTAAAGCATCACCATCCTACAACCAATACTCATATAATATTGACTGATATATAGTTTTGCATGCGGTAATTGTACCAAGACAAGACAAAAAATTTATGTTATCATGATCTGTGATTTGTGATCTATCCCCCATTGAAGCTATACAAGACCATAAAAACATGTTTTGAGTTTCACCATACATTGTGATATCAGTATCTACTTCTTTAGAGCTTGACAAATAGAGCTTGCTGTGAAGCCTGTGGCAATCTTAAGGCCGCATTTCTTGTTGCTATGGTGGGTTACTATCTGATATCATTTAATATCATTTTATATATTGTCAGATCATATAAAATATATAATTTTGATTGATCTAAGTTGTTCATTTCATACCAATTTGATTGATATAATTTGTTTAAATTTTTGTTAATTCCATACTAATTACTAATTTCTTTATAGTTAAATAATCTTTAGTTTGATTGATGTAATTTTTTCAATCAATAATAGTAGTTTATAGCTTTCAAATATGTTTAGTTTCAATGTTAAATTGTTTGCAACCATTTAGTTTGATTTAATTTTTTTTGAAAATTTTGTTTTTGTGGGGGTTTTAAACCGCCATAAAAATTTCAAAAAACCTCCATAAAAATTCAACTCAAAACCCCCGCCCACAAAGCAAACAAAAAATCGCCACTAAATTATTTCATGGGGGTTTTGCAAAACCCCCCGTAAATAAGCTTGTGGCACCTCAAATTTTGGAGGTTTGGGAAACTCCCACTAACCTTTCGGTGGGAGTTTCAAACCTCCACAAATCAGAAAAAATCCGCCACAAATCAACTTGAATCTTGTAGTGGAAGTTCTGTCGTCGGCGATGCTACTGCCAAAGAGAGAAAAGGTATTTTTTATTCAAAATAGAATTTTTTTTATTTTTCATAAATTTATTTATTTACTACTAAAAAATATTGTTCTAATTTTTTTTAAATTTGTTTCTATTTTTTATGAAGGTTCAGCTAGAGTTACAGAAGATGTGTTAGTATTTGAATTTAAATTTATTTTTGGATTAGTGATGGTTGGATGTCAATTAGTGTTTGATATGGTTGGTTGATTGATTTTATATGTGATTGTGTTTGGCTGACATTGTGGATTTCAGATTGGGTGAATGGATCTAATAATTTTTTTTATGGTTTGGGTGCATTTGGTGTTTGAATGGTTTTGTTTCATGTATGGTTAGTTAATTCATGGTTGAATGTGGTTGAGTATTGCCAATATTGTTGCATATTTTATGTTAATTTTTTTTAACAGTGTAACAAAAGAGTGAGAAAATGATACAAATTAAATATTAAATATACACAAAATAAAGAACTGAAATGAACAAGTCTAAATTAATAGTTAATTGAGCTTTTTATCAATATCGAATAATTTTTCAATGCCAAAAATTTGAAGTGCTATAAATATAACACTTAGTATGTGCACTAGCCATTTCAAGTAGTAAAATATAATGAGTAAAATATCGCTCCCACAAGAAATTGTCAAGTACTGAATTTGCTTTTCAATTATTATTTAGTTTCACAGAAGTTGATTTTGTAAAAATATAAATTGTAACAAGAGCAGTTAACAGAAAACTTGTATACAATATATCACAATTGCTAGGACGTTTGATTTTACCTCATTATGAAATTCAATATGTTGAATTTAGTTATTTAACATTTTTTAGTTAGAACTCATAGATACTAATTTTTTTTAGCTAGTTTCAAGTCTTTGTCAATATCCAAAAACACTCTTTAATTATGTATATGTACTAATCTCTTAGTTCCAAATTATATAAGAAAAAAAAGTTGTTCTTTGAATTTAGTTACAAAAATTATGTTTGTTTATCTCTAGTTTTCACTCAATTTTTGGTGTTTATAATAACTAGCTCTATTTACAAATTCTTTCTCAAGTCATTGTAAATCAATAATCATTTAAATATTGGTCCATCATTCAAAATTATTAAGAACAATTAGAAACACTTATGGTTCATAACATAAATCGTTGAATAACATCAATCCATAACATATCAATTCACATAATAGATTACACCAATGTCCTAGCCAGTAAATTTAATTCATAATAAAATAAAATAAAATGAAAATCATAATTGAAATTGAGAGAAAGAAGTACATAATTGTAGTTAACAAAAATTTAGCTCTTGGTTGTTATAGTCAGTGACGGATCCAAAAAAGGGGCAAATCATACATAATAAGACAATAATTTTTAGGGTAAGGTGCACTTTTTATTCTTAATATTTGCAATTTTTTCAAAAATACATTTAAGGTTTAGTTGCAGTTAATTTTGATCCTAATGTTTTCGATTTATGTTAAAATTATTCCTAGACGTCAACTTATATAAAATGTTAGGAATAAATTGAAAATTTTTAGGGAAAATTTTGACACAAATAAAAAACGTTAAGGACAAAATTGAATGAATAAAAAACGTTAGAGAAAAAATTGAATGAAATTAATTTAAAATAAAAAAATATACTTAGAAAAATATACTTCACCTTAATTTTTATAATTATATTTTATTATTGTAAAATATAATTTGAAATTTTTGGTTTATCCAGGATAGAATCTGCTATAAGACTTTTTACTTTGAATTTTAAAAACGTATTTTTACTAGAAGAGGTTGATGAATTATTTTGAGATCCAAACTCTAATGGTAATATTTTTTTTAAATATTTCTTTGTTACTAAAAAATAAATTTGTAAACTTAAATTAATTTATTAATAAATATAAATATTATAGAAATACAATTTATAATTTTAAAAAAATTTGAAAGTATAATATGAATATAAAATACTCAAAACAATCATAGAAAAAAATAATTATAAAATTTTATTGTGCAATAACTATTAACCAAAAAATAAAAATATTACACAATAGTATAATTACAAAACAAATGCAGAATAATTTAATAAAATAAAAATTACAAAAAGATAAAAATAAACTTTTAATTAAATCAAAAGAAATTAAAAAATAGAATAGAAAAAATAGAAAAATAAAAAACTGAAAAAAATAAAGAAAGATAGTAACAAAAAAATTGTTTTGAGAATAATTAGAATATTAGGGTTTTTATTTTGACTTCTCATTCTTTTATTATTATTTATTTAATTATTTTTTTATTAAATAGCTAAAATCAAATTTTATATATTTATAAAATCAAATTTAATTAAATATCTTTCAATAACATTGTAATTGTGAAGAGTGGGGTCAAAATTATTTATATAATAGGAACAACTAAAATTTAATACTATATACTACTTGAGAATTTTATAAAACTCAATGGAAGCACTTGTCCCCACATGCCACCAAGTAGATCCGTCCCTGCTCACAGCACTGACAATTTTTTTTTCTAAAATAATTAAATTTATTTTATAAAAAATAGATAAGGAAAAAAAAAGTAGATAAGTCTTTTGTATATATCGTTCACAAAATTCTAAAATGAACCATGAAGAGGGATCGAAAACAAAAATTATTTTTATTTTTTGGGCACAGTTAAGCCATAATTAGTAGTCAAATTAAAAGTCTTGTTAACAAAATTGTTAGCAACAATTTAAAATTATCAAAAATTAACAAATTATTTTATTAAAGATAAATGGTCTGCATATAATAAAACGTCACAGAAGTATAATACAATGAAGTAGACATAAAAAATAAATTCCTAAACCCTATAAATTCCGATAATCGTCATCGTCGTCAGGGTCCCCATGCTAAGGCGGCAGAGTAGGTGCTGGCGTTGGTGCCGCAACAGCAGCATTGCCGATGGAACTAGCGCGCATCTGCTGGTTGTACACCTCCATCTTCTCTTGCAAACGATCTAGCTGCTCTAGCATCTCCATCGGGTCCGAACTGATGGCAATGACTCTTCCCACACGTGCAAGAAGGTCGTTGTACCTCTGCTTAGATTGCTCCGCATGTCGGTGAAGCTCCTGTGTCAGCTTCTACACCTCTTCCCTTAAGTCAATAAATTTCTAGAGATCGGTAGGGCTGGTGACAGAGGCAGAGGCAGAGGAAGCCGCCAACACGAAGGAGCGAAGGCCACTGGCAAAGAACGACTCCAACCCGAAGCGGTGATTCTTGTGGGGTTCAGAGGCAGTCTCGCGCCAAACCCTATTAGGATCTACCAGTGAGGTCTCGGAGCCGCCTTCATCGTTCCCACTAGGCAGCTGAGATTGCTGAATCGCAGCCTCCAACCTCTGCGTGTAATCCTCCTGTGTCACACACGTTATGATTTGGATAACAGTTAATTGGCTTTAAACCAAATAAATTTTAAACATAGGATTAATTTAAAATCACATAATGCGATGCAGACTGCTCGTTGTAACACCCTTGCTACCAGAATGCCACGCTTCCGGCTACGCCACTCTGATAGCTTGGATATTATGAAAACTCTAAACATATTTAATACTAAGATAGGAACCTTTTAAAACTTTAAACCATATAATCTTTCAAAAGACTTTTTGGTTGAAAACATATATACAAACATACAAACCAGATACCATACTTAAAATTATATGTGTACATATACATAGTAATATCTTACAAGCATTACATATCACAAATCCTATCTCTCTTACAAAATTATAAAGATAAAGGCGAGGGAAAAATATTAATAACTAAGATAATACAAAGCATCGTAGAAACAAAAACTAAGATAAACTCTTCATAACTTCGTCATCCATATCCTGAAAGGGAAACCTGTAAAGGGGTGAGAACATTGTCCTCGTTGGTTCTCAGTAGAGGTTACAGAATTGCTATAATAAGATACGTAAAATAAAACTATTTTCAAGGTATAGTAATCGTTGCTCGCTGGTGCGCAGAAATTGTGATTACACTTTGATTATGTAAAAGTCATCGCTCTTTCTTTCCCTGGTAATGGCGCCACAAACATGATGCCAATACCATGGTTCACAACTTCGCACAACTATCCAGCAAGTGCACTGGGTCGTCCAAGTAATACCTTACGTGAGTAAGGGTCGAATTCCACGGAGATTGTTGGTATGAAGCAAGCTATGGTCACCTTGTAAATCTCAGTCAGGCGGATATAAAATAGTAATGGAGTTTTCGAAAATAATTAATAAAATAGGGATAGAAATACTTATGTAAATCATTGGTGAGAATTTCAGATAAGCGAATAGAGATGCTTTCATTCCTCTGAACCTCTGCTTTCCTGCTATCTTCATCCAATCAGTCTTACTCCTTTCCATGGCTGGCTTTATGTAATGCATCACCATTGTCAATGGCTACTTTCGGTCTTCTCTCGGGAAAATGATCCAAATGTCCTGTCACGGCACGGCTAATCGTCTGGAGGCATCACCCTTGTCAATGGTTACATCCTATCCTCTCAGTGAACATGGTCAACGCACCCTGTCACGGCACGGCTATTCATCTGTCAGTTCTCGATCATACTGGAATAGGATTTACTATCCTTTTGCGTCTGTCACTACGCCCAGCAATCGCGAGTTTGAAGCTCGTCACAGTCATTCAATCATTGAATCCTACTCGGAATACCACAGACAAGGTTTAGACTTTCCGGATTCTCTTGAATACCGCCATCATTCTAGCTTACACCACGAAGATTCTAATTAAGAGATCTAAGAGATACTCATTCAGTCGAAGGTAGAACGGAAGTGGTTGTCAGGCACACGTTCATAGGGAATGATGATGATTGTCACGTTCATCACATTCAGGTTGAAGAGCGAATGAATATCTTAGAAGCGAAATAAGATGAATTGAATAGAAAACAGTAGTACTTTGCATTAATCTTTGAGGAACAGCAGAGCTCCACACCTTAATCTATAGAGTGTAGAAACTCTACCGTTAAAAATACATAAGTGAAAGGTCCAGGCATGGCCGAATGGCCAGCCCCTCTGATCTAAGAACCAGGCGTCCAAAGATGATTCCAAAGATTCAAAGATGTCTAATACAATAGTAAAAGGTCCTATTTATAATAAACTAGCTACTAGGGTTTACAGAAGTAAGTAATTGATGCATAAATCCACTTCCGGGGCCCACTTGGTGTGTGCTTGGGCTGAGCTTTGAGTGTTGCACGTGTAGAGGTCCTTCTTGGAGTTGAACACCAGCTTTTGTGCCAGTTTGGGTGTTGAACTCCACTTTGCAGCTTGTTTCTGGCGCTGGACGCCAGAATTGGGCAGAGAACTGGCGTTGAACGCCAGTTTGCGTCATCTAAACCTGGGCAAAGTTATGGACTATTATACATTGCTGGAAAGCCCTGGATGTCTACTTTTCAACGCAATTAGAAGCACACCTTTTTGAGTTTTGTAGCTCCAGAAAATCCATTTTGAGTGTAGGGAGGTCAGAATCCAACAGCATCAGCAGTCCTTCTTCAACCTCTGAATCTGATTTTTGCTCAAGTCCCTCAATTTCAGCCAGAAAATACCTGAAATCACAGAAAAATACACAAACTCATAGTAAAGTCTAGAAATGTGAATTTAACATAAAAACTAATGAAAACATCCCTAAAAGTAACTAGATCCTACTAAAAACATACTAAAAATAATGCCAAAAAGCGTATAAATTATCCGCTCATCACAACACCAAACTTAAATTGTTGCTTGTCCCCAAGCAACTGAAAATCAAATAGGATAAAAAGAAGAGAATATACTATAAATTCCAAACTATCAATGAAACATAGCTTCAATCAGATGAGAGGGACTTGTAGCTTTTTGCCTCTTGAATAGTTTTGGCATCTCACTTTATCCATTGAGGTTCAGAATGATTGGCATCTATAGGAACTCAGAGTTCAGATAGTGTTATTGATTCTCCTAGTTCAGTATGATGATTCTTGAACACAGCTTCTTTATGAGTCTTGGCCGTGGCCCTAGGCACTTTGTTTTCCAGTATTACCACCGGATACATAAATGCAACAGACACATAATTGGGTGAACCTTTTCAGATTGTGACTCAGCTTTGCTAAAGTCCCCAATTAGAGGTGTCCAGGGTTCTTAAGCACACTCTTTTTTTTCTTTGGACCTTGACTTTAACCGCTCAGTCTCAAGTTTTCACTTGACACCTACACGCCACAAGCACATGGTTAGGGACAGCTTGGTTTAGCCGCTTAGGCCAGGATTTTATTCCTTTAGGCCCTCCTATCTACTGATGCTCAAAGCCTTGGGATCCTTTTTATTACCCTTGCCTTTTGGTTTTAAGGGTTATTGGCTTTTTGCTCTTGCCTCTTGGTTTTAAGAGCTTTTGGCTTTTTCTGCTTGCTTTTTCTTTTTCTTTCTATTTTTTTCGCCTATTTTTTTTCTGCAAGCTTTGTTCTTTGCTGCTTTTTCTTGCTTCAAGAATTATTTTTATGATTTTTCAGATTATCAAATAACATGTCTCCTTGTCATCATTCTTTCAAGAGCCAATATATTTAACATTCTTAAACAAAAACTTCAAAAGACATATGCACTGTTCAAGCATTCATTCAGAAAACAAGAAGCATTGTCACCACATCAATATAATTAAGCTAAGTTCAAGGATAAATTCAAAACTCATGTACTTCTTGTTCTTTTGGATTAAAACATTTTTCATTTAAGAGAGGTGATGGATTCATAGGACATTCATAACTTTAAGACATAGTTACTAACTACTAATGATCATGTAATGAAGACACAAACATAGATAAGCACATAGCATAGAAAACGAAAAACAGAAGAAATAAGAACAAGGAATGAATCCACCTTAGTGATGGTGGCGTTTCCTTCTTGAGGAACCAATGATGTCCTTGAGCTCTTCTATGTCTCTTCCTTGTCTTTGTTGCTCCTCCCTCATTATTTTTTGATCTTCTCTTATTTCATGAAGGATGATGGAGTGCTCTTGATGTTCCACCCTTAGTTGTCCCATATTGGAACTCAATTCTCCTAGGAAGGTGTTGATTTGCTCCCAATAGTTTTGTGGAGGAAAATGCATTTGAGGCATCTCCGGGATCTCATGGTGATGAGCTTCATACGCCTCTTGAGCTCCATGAATGTGCTCTCTTGTTTGCTCCATCTTTTTCTTAGTGATGGGCTTGTGAGATGAATCTTTCCATCTCCCATGACTCGGAGGTGGAAGCTTTTGTCTTCCCTTTCTCTTTTCTAGAGGATTCTCCGGTCTTAGGTGCCATTAATGGTTATGGAAAAATAAAAAGCTATGCTTTTACCACACCAAACTTAGAAGGTTGCTCGCCCTCGAGCAAAAGAAGAAAGAATAGAAGAAGAAGAAGAAGAAGAAGATATGGAGGAGATGGAGGGATGTGTGGATGGATGTGAGTGGTAAATGGAAAAAAGAAGAGGTGATCATGAATGGATAAAGAAAGGGTGAGGTGGGTAGGGATCCTGTGAGGTCCACAGATCTTGAGGTGATCCTGTGGTGTTCACAGATCCTGAGGTGTCAAGGATTTACATCCCTGCACCCATTGGGCATGCAAAATGCCCTTGCACACAACTCTGGGCGTTCAGCGCCAGGTTGGTGCCCATTTTGGGCGTTCAACGCCCATTTGTTGGCCATTTCTGGCGTTGAACGCCAGAACCATGCTTGTTCTGGGCGTTCAGCACCAGCTCTTCTCCAGGGTGCCATTCTGGCGTCCAGCGCCCAGATGATGCCCATTTTGGGCGTTCAGTGCCCAGACACTGCCCATTTTGGGCGTTCAGCGCCAGAACCATGCTCTGTTCTGGCGTTGAACGCCAAACAGGTGCTTCCTCCAGGGTGTGATTTTTCTTCTGCTGTTTTTGATTCCGTTTTCAATTTTTATATTTATTTTGTGACTCCACATGATCATGAACCTATAAAGACATATAACTAAGAAAAATATAGTTAGATAAATAAAAATTGGGTTGCCTCCCAACAAGCACTTCTTTAATGTCAATAGCTTGACAATGGGCTCTCATGGAGCCTCACAGATGTGCAAAGCTTTGTTGAGACCTCCCAACACCAAACTTAGAGTTTGGATATGGGAGTTTGACACCAAACTTAGAGTTTGGTTGTGGCCTCCCAACACCAAACTTAGAGTTTGACTGTGGGGATTTTGGTTGACTCTGCTTTGAGAGAAGCTTTTTCTGCTTCCTCTCCATGGATGCAGAGAGAGATCCTTGAGTTGTAAACACAAGGTTGTCCTCATTCAATTGAAGGATTAATTCTCCTCTGTCCACATCAATCACAGCTCTTGCTGTGGCTAGGAAAGGTCTTCCTAGGATGATGGATTCATCCTCTTCCTTTCCAGTATCCAGGACTATGAAATCAGCAGGGATGTAAAGGCCTTCAACCTTTACTAACACGTCCTCTACTTGTCCATAAGCCTATTTTCTTGAATTGTCTGCCATCTCTAATGAGATTTTAGCAGCTTGCATCTCATAGATTCCCAGTTTCTCTATTACAGAGAGGGGCATGAGGTTTATCCCTGAACCAAGGTCACACAGAGCCTTAAAGACCATGGTACCTACAGTACAAGGTATTATAAACTTTCCAGGATCCTGTCTCTTCTGAGGCAATGTCAGTTGATCCAGATCACTTAGTTTATTGATGAATAAGGGAGGTTCATCTTCCCAAGTTTCAATACCAAATAATTTGGCATTCAGCTTCATGATTGCACCAAGAAACTTGGCAGTTTGCTCTTCAGTAACATCCTCATTCTCTTCAGAAGAGGAATACTCATCAGAGCTCATGAATGGCATAAGGAGGTTCAATGGAATCTCTATGGTCTCTAGATGAGCCTCAGAGTCCTTTGGTTCCTCAGAGGGAAGCTCCTTATTGACCACTGGACGTCCCAGGAGGTCTTCCTCCTTGGGATTCACGTCCTCTCCTTCCCTTATAGGTTCGGCCATGGTGCTTATGTCAATGGCCTTGCACTCTCCTTTTGGATTCTCTTCTGTATTGCTTGGGAGAGTACTAGGAGGGATTTCAGTGATCCTTTTACTCAGCTGGCCCACTTGTGCTTCCAAATTTCTAATGGAAGACCTTGTTTCATTCATGAAACTTACAGTGGCCTTAGATAGATCAGAGACTAAATTTGCTAAATTAGAAGTATTTTGTTCAGAGTTCTCTGTCTGTTGCTGAGTGGATGATGGATAAGGTTTATTATTGTTAAACCTGTTTCTTCCACCATTATTAAAGCCTTGTTGAGGTCTTTGATCCTTCCATGAGAGATTTGGATGATTTCTCCATGATGGGTTATAGGTGTTTCCATAAGGTTCACCTAAGTAATTCACCTCTGCTATTGCAGGGTTTTCAGGATCATAAGCTTCTTCTGCATAAGAAGCCTCTTGAGTACTGTTGGATGCAGCTTGCATTCCATTCAGACTCTGAGAAATCATATTGACTTGCTGAGTCAATATTTTGTTCTGAGCCAATATGGCATTCAGAGTCTCAATTTCAAGAACTCCCTTCTTCATAGGTGTCCCATTACTCACAGGATTCCTCTCAGAAGTGTACATGAACTGGTTATTAGCAACCATGTCAATGAGTTCTTGAGCTTCTGCAGGCGTTTTCTTTAGGTGAATGGATCCACCTGTAGAAGTATCCAATGACATCTTTGATAGCTCAGATAAACCATCATAGAATATATCCAGGATGGTCCATTCTGAAAGCATGTCAGAAGGACACTTTTTGGTCAGCTGCTTGTATCTTTCCCAAGCTTCATAGAGGGATTCACCTTCTTTCTGTCTGAAGGTCTGAACATTCACTCTAAGTTTACTCAGTTTTTGAGGAGGAAAGAACTTGGCTAAGAAAGCCGTGACCAGCTTATCCCAAGAGTTTAGGCTGTCTTTGGGTTGAGAGTCCAACCACACTCTAGCTCTGTCTCTTACAGCAAAAGGGAAAAGCATGAGCCTGTAGACTTCAGGATCTACTCCATTAGTCTTAACAGTATCACATATCTGCAAGAATTCAGTTAAGAACTGAAAAGGATCTTCAGATGGAAGTCCGTGAAACTTGCAGTTCTGCTGCATCAGAGAAACTAGCTAAGGTTTCAGCTCAAAGTTGTTTGCTCCAATGGCAGGAATGGAGATGCTTCTTCCATGTAAATTGGAATTAGGTGCAGTAAAGTCACCAAGCATTCTCCTTGCATTATTGTTGTTGGGTTCGGCTGCCATCTCCTCTTCCTGTTCGAAAATTTCTGAAAGGTTATCTTTGGATTGTTGTAATTTAGCTTCTCTTAATTTTCTCTTCAGAGTCCTTTCAGGTTCTGGATCTGCTTCAACAAGAATGCCTTTTTCTTTGTCCCTGCTCATAAGAAAGAGAAGAGAAAAAGAAAAGAAGAGGAATCCTCTATGTTACAGTAAAGAGGTTCCTTATTGTTAGTAGAAGAAGAAAAGAAAAAAAAAATTCGAACACAGATAGAAGGGGGGTTTGAATTTGGTGAGTGATGTGAGGAAGAGATGTTAGTAGATGAATAATTAAATAGAATAAGAAGAGAGAGGAAGAGAATTTTCGAAAATTATTTTTTAAAAAAGAGTTAGTGATTTTCGAAAATAGTTTTTGAAAAAGGTTAGAAATTTTCGAAAATAAAAATCAAAAATTAAAATAATTAGTTAATTAAAAAGAAATTTTGAAAAAAGGAGAAGATATTTTCGAAAATTAGAGAGAGAGAGTTAGTTAGGTAGTTTTGAAAAAGATAAGAAACAAACAAAAAGTTGGTTAGTTAGTTGAAACAAATTTGAGAATCAATTTTGAAAAGATAAGAAGTTAGAAAAGATATTTTGAAATCAAATTTTTGAAAAAGGTAAGATAAAAAGATATTTTTGAAAAGATATGATTGAAATTAGTTTTGAAAAAGATCTGATTTTTAAAATCACAATTAATGACTTGATTCACAAGAAATCACAAGATATGATTCTAGAACTTAAAGTTTGAATCTTTCTTAACAAGTAAGTAACAAACTTGAAATTTTTGAATCAAAACATTAATTGTTATTGTTATTTTCGAAAATTTGATATAAAAATAAGAAAAAGATTTTTGAAAAATATTTTTAGAATTTTTGAAAATAACTTAAGAAAAATTAAAAAGATTTGATTTTTGAAAAAGATAAGATTTTTAAATTGAAAATTTGATTTGACTCATAAAAATAACTAGATTTTAAAAATTTTTGAAAAAGTCAACTCAAATTTTCTAATTTGATGAGAGAAAAGAGGGAAAGATATTTTTTTTTATTTTTGAATTTTTATGATGAGAGAGGAAAACAATGAAAATGATGCAATGCATGAAGATTTTAGATCAAAACAATGAATGCATGCAAGAATGTTATGAATGTCAAGATGAACACAAAGAACACTTTGAAGATCATGATGAACATCAAGAACATATTTTTGAAAAAAAAATTTTTGCAAAGAAAACATGCAAGACACCAAACTTAGAATTCTTTAATGCTTAGACATAAAGAATTTAGGAATACATATGAAAAACAAGAAAAGACACAAAACATGCAAATGCAAAGATCAAACAAGAAGACTTACCAAGAACAACTTGAAGATCATGAAGAACACCATGAATGCATGAAATTTTCGAAAAAATACAAGATGCACATGCAATTGACACCAAACTTATAACATGACTCAAGACTCAAACAAGAAACACAAAAATATTTTTTGATTTTTTTTATTTTCTAATTTTTTTTTTTGTATTTTTTTCGAAAATTATTTGAAAAACAAAAATAAGGATTTAAAAATCTTTAATATGAATTCTAGGAATCTTGTACTCTAAAGCTCCAATCTGAGGGTTAGACATGGCTTAATAGCCAGTCAAGCTTTAGAATGGATTTACATCCATTGAGGTGATTAGTTGAAGACCAATCCTAAAGGAGTTTGGGTATGGCTTTTCAGCCAGATAGGATTCAACATATTACCATGAAACTCTAGAATTCATTCTTGAAAGTTTTGAAGCCATAGAATAATTTATTTTTGAAAATATTTTTTATTTTAATTTTTTTTCGAAAACAAAAGAAAAATTTTTGAAAGATTTTTTGAAAAATTTTTGAAAAGAAAACAAAAAGAAAATTACCTAATCTGAGCAACAAGATGAACCGTCAGTTGTCCATACTCGAACAATCCCCGGCAACGGCGCCAAAAACTTGGTGCGCAGAAATTGTGATTACACTTTGATTATGTAAAAGTCATCGCTCTTTCTTTCCCTGGTAATGGCGCCACAAACATGATGCCAATACCATGGTTCACAACTTCGCACAACTAACCAGCAAGTGCACTGGGTCGTCCAAGTAATACCTTACGTGAGTAAGGGTCGAATCCCACGGAGATTGTTGGTATGAAGCAAGCTATGGTCACCTTGTAAATCTCAGTCAGGCGGATATAAAATAGTAATGGAGTTTTCGAAAATAATTAATAAAATAGGGATAGAAATACTTATGTAAATCATTGGTGAGGATTTCAGATAAGCGAATAGAGATGCTTTCGTTCCTCTGAACCTCTGCTTTACTGCTATCTTCATCCAATCAGTCTTACTCCTTTCCATGGCTGGCTTTATGTAATGCATCACCATTGTCAATGGCTACTTTCGGTCTTCTCTCGGGAAAATGATCCAAATGCCCTGTCACGGCACGGCTAATCGTCTGGAGGCATCACCCTTGTCAATGGTTACATCCTATCCTCTCAGTGAACATGGTCAACGCACCCTGTCACGGCACGGCTATTCATCTGTCGGTTCTCGATCATACTGGAATAGGATTTACTATCCTTTTGCGTCTGTCACTATGCCCAGCAATCGCGAGTTTGAAGCTCGTCACAGTCATTCAATCATTGAATCCTACTCGGAATACCACAGACAAGGTTTAGACTTTCCGGATTCTCTTGAATACCGCCATCATTCTAGCTTACACCACGAAGATTCTAATTAAGAGATCTAAGAGATACTCATTCAGTCGAAGGTAGAACGGAAGTGGTTGTCAGGCACGCGTTCATAGGGAATGATGATGATTGTCACGTTCATCACATTCAGGTTGAAGAGCGAATGAATATCTTAGAAGCGAAATAAGATGAATTGAATAGAAAATAGTAGTACTTTGCATTAATCTTTGAGGAACAGCAGAGCTCCACACCTTAATCTATGGAGTGTAGAAACTCTACCGTTAAAAATACATAAGTGAAAGGTCCAGGCATGGCCGAATGGCCAGCCCCTCTGATCTAAGAACCAGGCATCCAAAGATGATTCCAAAGATTCAAAGATGTCTAATACAATAGTAAAAGGTCCTATTTATAATAAACTAGCTACTAGGGTTTACAGAAGTAAGTAATTGATGCATAAATCCACTTCCGGGGCCCACTTGGTGTGTGCTTGGGCTGAGCTTTGAGTGTTGCACGTGTAGAGGTCCTTCTTGGAGTTGAACGCCAGCTTTTGTGCCAGTTTGGGCGTTGAACTCCACTTTGCAACTTGTTTCTGGCGCTGGACGCCAGAATTGGGCAGAGAACTGGCGTTGAACGCCAGTTTGCGTCATCTAAACTTGGGCAAAGTATAGACTATTATACATTTCTGGAAAGCCCTGGATGTCTAATTTCCAACGCAATTGGAAGCGCGCCTTTTTGAGTTCTGTAGCTCCAGAAAATCCATTTTGAGTGCAGGGAGGTCAGAATCTAACAACATCAGCAGTCCTTCTTCAACCTCTGAATCTGATTTTTGCTCAAGTCCCTCAATTTCAGCCAGAAAATACCTGAAAGCACAGAAAAACACACAAACTCATAGTAAAGTCCAGAAATGTGAATTTAACATAAAAACTAATGAAAACATCCCTAAAAGTAACTAGATCCTACTAAAAACATACTAAAAACAATGCCAAAAAGCGTATAAATTATCCGCTCATCACTCGCCTTATGTATCTTTTCCAAAACCAAACGTTTACATTCAAAAATTCAAAATCCTTTTTTAAAAGAGAAATCCATTAATTCTTCAAAATCCAAAACCTTTTTTTTTTGTATAAAATATTAAAAGTTTTCCTAGACAATATGAATGACCAACCTATTCCAAGCATATGTTCATTAAGTCTATACTGAACCAGTTTGATTTTTCATACTTTACTAAACTAAAAATACAAACCAATCACGGCCTCCGGCCCATCACATAATCAATGACAGCCTCAGGCCCAAACAACTCAATCAACATCCAATTTACCACAATCCGACCAATTTCAGTCACAAACACAAATAATGAGATTCAGATACAATCAAGAACAATTACAACAAGTATAGAAATTAACAGTTAAACATAATTATTCACATAGGCAAACCAATTACAATATGCACACCCAAACAATGTCACATAGATGCATATGATGAATGCCAGTCCTAATTGGCAGTGAGATCTCACTTGTTAGTTATCTTGCCAAACCCGACACATCTCCCAGAGATGACCCTTCCGTTCACGTATGTCATATGCGCTTCGGGGATATAGTGCCCGAATTTACTCTTGTGATACGCGAAGGGATGCAAGTAGGATCCCACATCAATTACTCGCATCCAAACGTAGGCGGGATACCACATTAACCTGCCCCACGCTGATGCTGCTATCTGGACAAGCAGGATCCCACATCAACCTGCCTTGCCAGGCACATAGCGAATTACAAAGGCATCCCTAACAGCACCGTCGAGATCCCACATCAACCGACTCAGAATGTTAGTGCTTCCGAAGGGATCTCACATCAACCTGCCTAGCCTTAACGTTTAGCGACTTATCAACAATCTCAGTAATATCCACAAACAATTAGGCTCAAATCATATATCAAAATCATTCTTGACCCATTTACTTTCAATAACAAACGTATTAAATTCACATATTTCCAAGAATAACTTTTCCTAAAAAATCAACTTCCTTTCAAAACGAAGTCACTTTATGTAACATTTTCCTAAAACTTCCAGACAACTTCAAAACCATACCAAATTTAAAATCTCTTTTAACAAACTCAAAATCATTCATTCTAAATCAGAACTTGGTAATAAAACTCCACAATAGAGTCTCAAGATTTTAGAAAAAAAACAACCCATCTCATTTTCTTAACTTCATTGAAAATGCTTAAAGTCATAACTTCTTGGTTTGAATCAATCGAATAAAATGTAAATCAAACCGGGTTATATAAATCAAAAGTCCCAAACCAATTTCAAAACCCAATCACCTAAAACAAAAACCAATCCATTTAAATCAAAACCACTTTCAGGTTCACTCTTAAAACCAATTCTTTGACTCTTTCCAAAACGTTGCAAACGGAATTATTCAATCAAAGTCCAATTTCTCTTAAATTCACTAAAACTTCTTTGAAAGAAATTCTTAAGTCAAATTCAAAACATAAGCCCTTTTCATATTTAAATCAACTTTAAAGCATAAGACTTTTCTTAAATAATTTAAAATCGTAAAATAAATCTTTTTAAATAAATCGAACTCAAAACAGTATAATTCTTTTCTTACTAAATCAGCCTCAAAACATCTACTTTTCTTAAATGAATTAATTTCGAAACATAACTATTTTCCTAATAAATTAAAAATCAAATAATAGAATTCCTCAAATTCAATCTATTTCTAAATAACTTTTCAATCAAAGCCTTAAATTTTATAAAAAAATTTCAGCAACATCTCTTCTAAAATTCAGACTTTGCCACCCTTTTTGGGTCCCAACTAAACCATCTCCAAATCAAACCAATCCAAAATTAAATCATTTTCAACAAATCAAACTCATTTCCAAGACTGTAACGAAACAATTCAGCAACCGTCTGTTTAACAAAACCAAACAATAATTCAATCAACAAACAATCATATTCATCCAATTCAAGCCAGACAATTCATAAGACTTGCATAATCACCAAAATGTATTATTCACATAAATATCCATTTATAACAATTCTAAATTATAAAAATTGAGTTTTTAGAAAAATTCCTACCTCGACAAGTCGAACTCAAAAACCAAACGCGTCCAAGAAACCTTTTCTTTCGGCCCAAAATCATCGGCAGCTGCAACTACAGCCAGACTCACTTTCGCAACAGCAGATACAACTTTAATTGCAACATGTAACCTCGGTTACTAAATCCTAAAACATTAATATCGTGAAAACCTTAAAACATATAACGGAATACTAGCGGCGAGGGTTCCTAGATAGAGATACTTACTGTAACAAGAAAAGGAAGCAGCAAAGGTCTTTGAACTAATTTGGCGGCAGCTTCGACAGCCAACCCAAACGACAGCGGTGACCAGAACTCCGGTGACGGCAACTGTAACAACCATGCAGTGACGGTAAAATTTTTGGAATTCAAAAGAACGAAAACCAAACACAAAACCCTTACCAGCAGTGAATCCTGGTGACGGCAACAGCTCTGATGATTCAGCAGCAGCAGCGGTGGCTACCCGTCTTCTCTTCCGTTTGCGTTTTCTCTCCCTCAGCTCAGATCGGCAGCGGACCTCCAGCATTGGCGATGGAACACGCAACAGCGGCGGCTGAGCTCGTCAACGATGGCGGCAACGATGACGTGATGGTGGCACTGGACGACGGCGACGGTGAGCCCGATGACAGCAGCGCGGTTCCTGCTTTGCGTTCCTCTGTGCACGATGCTGACTCCACGCCTCCCTCTCTCTTCGGCTCGGACACGACAGTAATTCTGCGGCGACGAGTCAGATGCGCGTCTCCTCTCTTCGCGACTGAGCTCCCTCGCGCGCCTTCTTTTTCTCTCTTCCCTCTACTCTTCGTGCTCCCTCCTTCCTCTGTGCAACACAGCGGTGTGGCGGCAATGATGCCTGCCGGTACCATCCTCCCTCTTCCCCTCTCCTTCTCTTCCCGCAGCCCCTTCCCTCTTTTCCTTTCTTTCTTTCTTTCTTTCTTTTCTTTTTTCTTTTCTCACCGTGGCATGGGAGTTAAGGTTTGCCTTAGGGAGTGTGTGAGAAAGTGTTGTGTTGTTTTAGGATTAAGATTTCAATTTAGAGATTTTGGGTTTAATTTAAAATCTAATTAAATCTGTAAAATTACTTTAAAATATTATTTGTTGTATCAAAATACTAATTGGTTTGAAATCAAATACTCTAATTGAAATTATTAGGTAATATAATTAATTGTCTTTATTCCTAAAACTTAAAGTATTAAATTATAAAAATATAAATTATTTAAATCAAATCATATAAAATCCTTATTATTTTACAACTACTAACTTTATAATTTAAATATAAAAAATAATTTGATAATTATAAAATTAGATAAAATTTCTAATTTAAATAGTTAAACCTCATTATTTTCTAATTTCTAAAACTTTAAATTGTAAATAGGAAAATACTCAATAATTATAAAGTTGGATAAAACCTTAATTTATTTCAAATTCAATTAATCAAAACTTTGTTTTAATTTTCTTTAATAAAATAATTTCTGAAATTAAAGCTGTTAATAAATAAATTATTTGAAATTAGTTCATAATAAAATTTTTCAAAAGTTCTAGGTCTTACACTCGTCAACAAATCTCTCCTTGTTGGCCTTCAAAGTATGGGTATACTTGAAGGTCTCTGCCAGTGTTGCCTCACGATCTAACGACTTAAACTACAAATTATATCAACCAATAAAATAAATCAACAAATTAAACAATTAATTCAGGTAAGGATTATCTTACTGCCCACTTCTAAAACCACCGCTCTTTGGTCTCAGCCAAGATCGTTGTGTACCTTGACCACAGGAGGTCATATATTGACTTAATGACCTCGAAGATCTCCTATGTGCAAACTTTTGTTGACGAGCTGTCTGCGACCCATTATGTGAGTTTAAATTAATCCTAAATTTTAAATTTATTTGCTTTAAAGTCAATTAACTGTTATCCCAATCACAACGACACAGGAGGATTACACATAGAGGTTGGAGGCCATGATCTAGCAGTCTCGGCCACCTAGTGGGAACGACAAAACTGGCTACGAGACCTCAGTGGTAGATCCTAATAGGGTTTGGTGCCAGACCGCCTCTGAACCCCACAAGAATCGCCGCTTCGGGTTTGGGTCGTTCTTTGCCAGTAGCCTCCGCTCCTTCGCGTTGGCGGCTTCCTCTGCCTCTACCTTTGTCACCATCCCTGTCGATCCCCAGGAAGTTATTGACTTGAGGGAGGAGGTGCAGAAGCTAATACATGAGTTTTACTAACAAGCGGAATAATCTGAGTAGAGGTACAACGACCTTCTTGCAAGCGTGAGAGGAGCCGTTACCATCAGCTCGGACCTGACGGAGAAGCTGGAGCAGTTAGATCATTTGTGAGAGTAGATAAAGGTGTACAACCAGCAGATGCGCGCTAGAGGCAGCATTTCAGCGGCAACGCTGATGGTGCCAGCGGCAACGCTAATGGTTCCAGTGGCAACGCCGTTGGTGGGGCACCGACGTCAGCACCTACTTCTCCGCCTCAGCAGAAGGACCTCGACGATGACGACAACAATTACAAGGATCTATCGGATTTAGGGATTTATTTTTTTATGCCTACTTAATTGTATTCTACTTCTATGACATTCTATTATATTAAGACCATTTATTTTTAATAAAATAATTTGTTAATTTCTGGTAATTTTGAATTGTTGTTAGCAATTTCATTAACAAGAATTTTAATTTAACTATTAAATTGTGGCTTAACTGTGCCCAAAAAGAAAATAAAAATAAAAATACTGCCGATGAATTTACCGACGGACAAATCCGACGGTAAGTTGGCGCCTAAACACGTGAAATGGCGCCAAAGTTACTGTCGGGTTAATCTGACAGTAATCATCAATTTAGTCTCGACAAATCTATTTTAAAAACCAACGTAAAATCCGCCGGTAATTAGCGTCGGACGAAAATAACCCACCAATAAATAGTTTCTAGTGTCATTTATACTGTCAACTCCAGGACAATGGTAAATCCAACAGAAAAGTAATTATCGCCGGATTTATTTGATAAATCCAATAATAAATTTGATGGTATTTAGCGTTTTTCTTGTAGTGCGATAAAACTGCATATATTCTACGATGCTGAATTCGACAGTACTCAACATTTTTCTTGTAGTGTTGGTTGTTTATATCAGATCGAAAGGTACTGCTGTTAAGGCTGATTGAGTAATGTAATCCATTCGGCCAAGAACAAGGTATTGAGTTCCCATCTATTGAGTTTTTGAGACGTGCAATCCAATAATCTATATAAATTCAGTGATTGATTTTTATTTTTAAAAAATAATTTTAAAAACTTGGCCATTGAATTAAGTATGCTGATGAATTTGTGACCGATTTAGTCATCACCATAATTTTAATGTTTTTTTTTTTTTTTTACTACTTTAATAGTCGGACACTAAATCGATCACAAGCTAACTGTGAATTTCTAAATTGGTGGCATCAGACGTATTTCCTATAATGGCTTGGGCTTCAAACAGTTAGGAGGGGTAAAATCAAGAAATATTTAAATTTACAAATTAAATAATAAAACAATTAAACAAGAAGGCTCAACCACTTAATCCAAAACTTTTAATATTTTGAGTATTTATGATTGGTGTCAGCTCTAATCCAATATATTATCGTATAATGAACCTATTGCTTATTTAATAATTAAGAACCCTATTGATCCAAAATTAAATTAAAGTCTGATTGTGTTATGAAATATCCTTAGAATAAAGGCTTTAATTTGAATCTGGAACGAATTATTCTTGAGTTCATTTCCACTACTATTGAAGGTCAATAACATTAAAAGTAAGGACTATACCAGTTAGAGTTTTTAGCTTTTGGTTTTAGTTTTTGAACGAATAATGAAAGGACTATACTAGTTGTACATTAAAATTAGTTATTAATATAAAATATATGTTGGAATATAAATATAAATTAAATTACACATATATTTATACATAAATATATTAATAGCTAATTTTAGTGATTAATTTTAGTGTACGAATAACATTTTTATAATGAAAATGTATCTTATCATTTTTTTGGGTGACTAAATGTATCTTATCATTATCATTGGGCGTTTAATTTGCGTTTTTATTATTTACTTTTAATATTTTATATTTTTAAGGTTTTGTAAAAAGAATAATAAAAATAATAAAATTCTACTTTTTGTTTTTATAAAATTCTAAAACAAAATATTAAATGAAGTAGAAAAATAAAAGCCCAAACCAAACTGAGAATTTAATTTATAGGATATTTGATCTTTGATGCATTGTCTCTTCTTTAATTTCTATAAATGATAGTCAATATCATATTTTAGATATAAAGGAGAATGAAAAACTCAAGTTTATCTATGAACACATAAAACGTGACAATAAGGAACAATAATTTTTTTATATATATAAAATAATACAATAATAGAGTCAGTGACTAATTGTTGATGATGACACTAATAATCATAAATTAACAAATTGTACATGATAACTAAAGGAACATTCAATTCCCTCTACAAAGGCTAATGTGTATATATATAAACCCCCCCCCCCCCTTCTTCCAAATAATAATATTAATAAAAAATAGAGTAAATAATAAAAATAGAAAAGACTATTTAACAACCCTAATTATACCACAAACCATGTAACAATAATCAAGCACGTGACTTGCCCCGTTTTGAGCCAAACACCCATCATTACACCACAAATCAACAAATTCCCTCAACTTTATAACATAGGATATATAAATATATATATATATAGATATATATACCATATATATACACACACTAGACTTAAATTTCTACAACATAACCATAGTGTTATTATCAACCTCAAATCTCATGTCGTTCAAGTTTGATGCAATAACCCCACCATCATGGAAGCTATTTTCCTCAAGATCCATGTCCCACATGAACCCATAGCCGCCGTCGTCGCCGCCGCCGCCGCCACCACCACCTTTGGGACTTAGTTGAGTAATGGTACTATTTTCCTTAGTGGAAAATTGAAGGAGATTCATCAAAGAGGAAGAACCGTTTTGGTTTTGATGATGATGATGATGATGATGATTATGGTGGATTGCCATTGGTGATGATGATGATGAGAAATTGGGAAGTTGGTTATACCCAATAACATGCAAATTGTTGCAATTTGTTTGGTTTGTTGGTGGGGATGATGATGATGAAGCCAAAGTTAGGGATGAAGGTGTGGCCTCATACATGAATTGTGGGCTTAGTTTGGCACTATTGTCTGTTTTGCCCTTGTGAAACACTCTACACAAAACCCAATCCTCCTGTGTAATCATCAAATAAATTTAATTAATTAATTGATATGTGTAATGAAAATACTTTTTCTAAAAGTTAAATGAGTTTTTAAGTTGTGGTCCAGTTAATTTTTTTTCTTTTATTTGTAATAACAAGACTTTTAAATAGGTAGGTGCGGGTAAATTTTTTTTTATTTATTGTATATATAAATTAAATTCATAAATTAATAAATAAATAATTATACAGTAAATAAATAGATGACCTAATTAGCAGAAATAAATGTGAAACCAAAGTTTAGGACTTAAAGGAACTTTATCCTCACACCAAAAATACGCGTCAAACGAAACCAATTTCTTTTTCTTTCCCATAATGAAATTATTCTGTTCCATCCAACTCAAACACTCATAGCAATGCATGCATAGCTGTAACAAATTTCATTGGCGCATATATATATTCTAATATGAATATTTTATATTGATTATGTAAGTGTTGTTAAACTTAAGTAATTTTTTTAAATATACTTTTTAAAAATTATTATTTAATAATTAATAATATATTACTTTAATTTCAATAATACTTTTTAAAATATTATAGTCACCGTAACATTATTATATTAATATATATAAGTTGTCACAGACGCATGCTGGTTCCCTTTTTATCTCAATAATCTAAATGATCGATGCTGAAGCCAAATATGATCCTAACTCAAACGTTCACATGGAGAAAAGACATTAGATTCTACCTAATCTTTTACATGACATAGGCTAATTAAGTTTTCAACTTTCCAACCAGAAATGAAAGTTGTTTTCAATTATCTACAAGGTTGTCACTTTAAGATGAAATACAGGTCAAGTTCTTTCCATATTTATGGTGTTATACATAAACCCGTTTATTATTAAAAATAAGAGATCATGTTTTATTAGTCGTTGAGAATGTTGTAGAGTTTTACATTTTGAATCGATAAATTACAAGAAAATAAGAAATCAGAATGTATAGTTATTATATATATATAATAATAGGTACTTATTTATATTGATTTAACACACTTTTTATAATTTTAGTGATTGACAATGCAATTATTTATTATATTTTTCATATTATTAATTAGTATGTAAACACTTAATTCCTAAAAACAAATTTGTATTAGCAAACAAATTAGTTAAATATATGCCTAACTTAAGTGCCTAATATGTTTCTTTAAAAAAAAATCTTATCATCGGATATTAGTCATTTCATCTAAAGGTTTCATTAAGATATAAATGAAATCACAATCATAAGTTTTAACATATATCTCTTACGTGGGAACATATTGAAACTAATTAAGATCCTTCTCTCCACTATACCCTAATCTCATTCCCCATTTATCATGTACCGTACACTCCCAATATAGTAGTGGCCATTACTATTATTAAGTAAGCGTGTAAACCATATCATAATCAATTAATCATGATATCTATATGCACCTTTGAAAATATTTATAAATATTTTTTAAATTTAATTTTAATATACTGTCTATATAAAATAGATTTACATATACATCTAATCACATATTGTTATATCAATAAAAATAATTATTTTTATTTTGACTACATAAATAATCATTTAAAAAAATAGATGTAATTAAACGACATCGTTAAAAACTTTTGAAAAATTTAAAATTTGAGATGCGAGAAAAATGAATTAACCTTAGGTGGCATGTGTGGGGTCTCCAAGCGAAACTCATGCATGATCCAACCAGTTTTGATGCCATTTGGGGCTCTATTCTTGTAGAACACCAAAGTCTTCCGCATCCCTACGACCTCGCGGGTGAGGGGATCGAGAACCGTACGATCCTTGCCGGTCGCTTTCCAATAGCCAGATGTCGTGGCGCGATTGGTGCGAAACCCGGTGGCGTATTTGCGGTCACGGAAGCTGAAGAAGTACCATTCATTTGCATTGAGCTTAGCCACCTCTGTGTGTAGAGTACGCATGCATGAAAATACATTACATATGATGGGTCAGTTTATGGTTCTAGCATATGTGGACAACAACATCACTTAAGTAAGGTAGGTATCACGAAAGAGAAATCTTATATTTTATTTAAATTACACTAAATATTATTTTCACTTCTTAATCATTTCCTTTAAAGATAAAAAAAGTTTTTTACAATTTTAAAATTTTTAATTATTTAAGTGGTCAAAAATCGTTAAGTCTATAGATCGAATAAAAAATTTTACACTGTAAAAGACTATTTTATTCTTCAGTTAAATTATCAAAAATTAAAAATGACATTTATTCTTTAAACTAATATATATATATATATATATATATATATATATATATATATATATATATATATATATATATTATTATCAGATAAGATCATACGAAAAAATTTTTGTCGAAATCTCGTATATTATATATATACTGATAAAAAGATATGTATGAATTTAGGATATTGGACAAAAATATATGAATTCGACAAGACAATTCATACGGTAATTAATAGAGTATTTTTTTTATGCAAATTCCATATGATTTTGTCATGCATAGGTGATTTTCATGATTGAATATCTCAACAGTAAAATTAAATAGGGGATTCAGAAAAGGTATTAATAATCAATGATAAAGATTAACATATGAAGTGTTCACAAAAAAAGATAGACAAATAGGTATAATATATAGAATAAAATCATAAAAGATGCTCTTATGTGTAAGACTGTAAATTATACATAAAAATTTAATATTGATGATAAAAAATAAATATGCACATATATAATCAAGTCATACATACATAATTTAATTTAGATGAAGAAAGAAATATTTTCCACAAGAAGACACATACTTTATATAGATAATTTGATAGATACTATACATTAGTTATCGTATTGTAGAATTAATTGTTTCCATGTGAATATAATTATGATCATCTCACTATCTCAGTAATAATTAGGTCTTGTGTGTGAAATCACTTTCATGTATGTCATCTTGTTCATCAATGACCTTGCAATTTTCAAGTTTCCAATCCCCATCAGATAAAGATGACCTAAACAATGGCACTTTTGAAGTTTCAATGCGTTTGCCACATATTTGTGATTGTGTTGTAATGATCTTTTAAAAAAAAAAAATTCTCTCTCTGCTTTTATCCCTTTTACCGTTTTCAAAATTTGAAAATCAGTTAATTTAGATTAGGAAAAAAAAACTAAAAATGGATATAGATATAACTATTCGTATATTTTTTTTTATTGGTTTAAATTTTGGAAAAAAAATTATGACATGATATTAAATTTCTATAATCTAAAAATTTAGAGTTCAATTCTTCTTGACAAAAAAATAATAATTTTAGTATAAAACTAATAAAAAAAATAAATCTTGCATAAAATTTTACACAAATCCAAAAAAAAAAAAAAAAAAAAACTCTTACATATGATAGAGGCATATTATAACAATTTATATGCTTCTTTATTTTAAAAAGAATAAATTTCATGGCACAATTTCTAATATATAGCATCTATAGTTGATTATATATTGTAAAAACAAAATTATATATTAAAGTTAACTAGTCAAAATCACTTAGATACTAAGCCATGTTCAAGAAAAGTAATTGAGAGTTACTGAAATAATATATATATATATAGGTAAAATAATTGTATACTCTTTAGCAATCAATATTTGTTGCTTGATGGGAAATGAGAATGAATTAATAGATTTTGTCAACTTCATAATAATCGTGCATAGTATATATATATATATATATGCAATAATAATAATAATAATAATAATAATAATAATAATAATAATAATAATAATAATAATAATAATAATAATAATAATAATAATAATAATAATAATAACAAGCGTGTAATTGAAGTGACAAGCATGACATGCATTAGTGAGAATGATGACTTGAATCCCAAGAGAGAGAAAGAGAATTGTGATATATAGTTAGTAGTTTCTAGCTAGCTAGGCCCTATATGTTGTTAATTACAAATGTCCGGTTTCTCTTAATTACATGATGTTGAGGTAATCTTAATAATCATCAATATCACAAAATTAGGAGGTTATTTAACACTACAAGTAATATTATATTTTGTAAAATAAATAAAACTAAATATTATTTTCATAAGAAGAGAAGAGTGAACACTACATACACATATAACACATACTACAACTCTTCTAAAATTAATTTAAATAAGGCCATATAATGATCATGGGCAAAAAACCAAAAATAAATGATATATACTAAGAAATGAAATAATTCTAATGTGTAGTGCATGTGCATCTATCCAAGTATTCATATATATAGAGACATGAATATGGACCAGCAAAATAGGTTTGGTGTCAACGGTTTTGGTATTTGTGGAAACTAAACATGCAATAGAGACGATATTTGCACATGACAAGTACCTCATGTTATACATATATATAGGCCATGCATGTAAATTAGATTTGTTTTCATTCTAAACACAGATAATTTCGTGTATATATATATTCTCATGTTTATAAAATAAAGTATGAAAGAGGATAGGTAAAAATATTTAATTCCAAAAAAAAAAGTAATTATTGTTTTAATTTTATTAGTCCTCCATTGCAATTTGAATTTTACTAAAAGAGAAGATAATAAAATAATAATAATAAAAAAGAATGCTTGAAAATTAAAGTGGTGTAATAAAGTGGTGCAAGAAAAAATTAAAAAAAAAAAAAAAAACAGAGAATCTTTACAAGAGGTAGACAAAAGACATCCTTTATCGAATTTCAATCTTTAAAATGATTTTATTAGAAAGAAAAAGGGAACGTGTTTTGGACGCGCTTTACAGCCAAAGAATTCAATCACATACAAACTTTACAAATTAAAGACAAAAGCAATAATAATAATACACACAAGTAGATAAATCAAGTGGAAGAATATTATATATAAAATAATTGTATAAAGAACATAATAATTATTTTATTTTGGCCGTGTATTCCTGAAGAAGTTGCCATTACCCTAATCATTGAGGAACTGAATAAATTATTACACTTAATAGTAACACCTCACCTTCTTGTTTCTTTCTCCCTTTGCTTTGAGTTTTCTTTCTCTCCCTCTTCTGCTTCCTCCTACTTTATTCTAAACATGCTACCTAGCTTTTCTTTTTATGTTAAATCTTATATTTATTTTGTTTAAGGAAACAAAATTCAAGATCTATGGACACCATGTTAATATAAGGAGACAAGGTTTAGATTAGATTAGACTATAGCTCTATATATATGTGACTGAATGTGAACCAAATATCTATGTCTATTTTCTATCAAAAAGACAAAGGCAAAAGACAAAAAAACCACAACAAATAAAACATGGGAAAAACATGATTTATGATTATAACTTTAATGTTGTAAATAAAATGGAGGAGGAATTGAAGGAGGCATGCATCATGCATTAGGATAAAGGTTAATTAAGGATATATTAAGGAATAACAATAAGGTAATTATAGAATTTAATTCGTAATTATAATTGATATTACTATATATATTAATAATTAGATTAGTATGTACCAGGAAGCTGCCATGGCTCACAAGTGTGCAAATCAATTTCCATCAAAGTACCCTTGAGAACTTCCTCATTTGTGATCTTCTTGTAAAGATAGTGAAGAACTAATTCTTCATCACTTGGATAGAACCGAAACCCAGGTGGCAATGAAGCACCAATATCTCTAAGACCCATGATTATATTTTTATTTTCTTGTAATAGGGAAGAATATGGAGGGAAATCTAATTAAGAATTTTTTTTTTTTTTTTTGGAGAAAGAGAAAGAGAGAGAGAGTTTTAGTATATGGTAGAGAAAGAGGTGTGTGGTTTAAATTTGAGAGAGTAGTTGCTATGTTGTGTATTTGAAATATTAAGGTATAATGGCAGAAAGGTTGGTGCCTTATATATATAGTTTTGAAGATAAGAGACTTTGCCATATAAAATTAAATTTCTTTAACTATACAATTATATTTTTAGGCCAGGGCCATGCTTGTGTAACTGGTTAGACATGGTAGGAAGTTTCAAGAAATACCAAAGTTACAAGAAATCTTACATAACTGTTTAATAGTATAATAACAATAATCAATACCAAAAAAAAAAAAGTATAATAACAATAATAATAATAATAATAATAATAATATTATAATTTACTAAATAAATAATAGTTGATGATTTATATTTTTTCCGAAACCTATATGCAAAAGCCTAAACTAGCCAAAAATTATTAGAGATAGAAACCCTCCAAAAGACCCCTTTTTATTTGTATTATTAAAAAAGTTACTTTTTCTCTCCCATTGTCTTCCGCCACAAGTGATCTTTGAATTTAATTATCGTTGTGTTTAATTAGATAGAATCATTAATTTTATTATCAAAAATGTAATGAACTTAAATTAATAATATATACTACTACATAATAATTATTTATAGACATTTATACATTTTTAATAAATAATTGAATATATTTCTATCACACCTAAGAACTTCTTTTGAGTTTGTGTAATTTTTTATATAGATGTTTGTTTTATACTATTTTTTTTTTTTGAGTTAGCAAGAATTGAATTCTAGACTTTTAGGTTGCGTTTGTTTATAGAGATAGGGACACGGAGACACAAAATCGTGTTTGACAAAGAGATATGGACAGAGACAATGTGTTTAAGACACTGAATTAGTATATTTTGTGTCCATCTTGATAGGAATGATACGGAGACACTAACAAAGGACACAACTTATTTTTCATTTTTTCTTTCATTATTCTTGTTAATTTTTTATAAATGTATTTTTTATTATTATATTTTTTGCCTCAAATTTTTTGAATGAAAAAAAATGAGAATAAATTAAATTTTCACAATTTGTTCTAGTTTATCACCAAATAGGATACAAGAACACAAAATTTGTGTCTCTATCTTTTATGTCTTGTTTTCAGTGTCTTGTCTTATCCTGTTTTCGAAAACAAACGCAACCTTAGATTATAAAAACTCTGATCTTATGTTATGAAATTCCTCCTCTAAATGGTTAAATAGATAGAAAAAGATAGATGAATAATTATATATATATATATGATTGTAAAAATTCTCTAATATTTTAATTTGAGTATTTTTTTTTACCAAACCGTGTTTTTCGGTTTCTATATTTTGATAATCATTTTCGTCTACTTTTCGTTAACGACGTTCGTTAATCAACTTTGGTTCCTTCTTGTTTAAAAAAGTTGGCTCAAAAATATAAAAAAAAAGGAGACCTAATTGTTAATAGTCCAACACTTTTCCTACTCTAATTAGTTCTCTAGATTCGCATGCACTTCAATTAATTAATCATGTTTTATTATACATATATTTTTTTTTAATTTTTTTATAGTATACTATAGAGCGTACATTGAATCAAGATAATTTACTTGTAAATCCCCCCAAAATCACGTTTTTCGTTTTTTTCTTTCCAGTGCTTTAGTGAGAAACTATTTCTAAATGTTGAATCTTTCTCTGTGGTGCATAAAAAAATTGCTCCACATCATCAAGGACAAGTGTGACTCTATGCTTATTTTATTGGCTAGGTTATTAAAATTATAAAAGAAATATTTTTAATTTGCTCTTAGAGAAAAACATTTCTCTTACTTTGATTCACTTAAAGATTTCTTGTTTGTGTAACCAAAACAAGTTTTGTTTGTTTCTTTGTCAAATATAAGTTTTGTGAAGAAGGTAGCTAGTGTGTCATTAAAAGAATACTAACAACTAATTAGAGCAAATTATCTATATGAAATGATTATTTTTTATTTTTTTTATTAAAAAATTTAGGTTACTTTATTATTTACTAATTTCTTAATTACTACAAATTAATTGTTTTTTGTGAAATTTTTATATATTTAGTTTCTATCAGAAATATAACTATTTTTTTCGTCTCTAATCTTTTATTAATTTAAATTTTTATAATAGAATTGGTTTTATGACATAATATTAAAGCTTCTAAAATCTAAAAATTTTAAGTTTGATCTTTATTAATTTAAAAATAATAATTTTAGTATAAAAACAAATAAAAAAAGAAAGACTCATATAAAAATTTACATAAATTTTAAAAAGACTTGTATAAAAAAATTAAAAATATAATTAATTATATATATTTTTTATTAATTTAAATTTTTTGAAAAAATTGATTTTAGGACCGTTTTAATTCTTGTCATTTGATGGTAAGAAATAATATATATGCATGAGACAAAGTCAAATAAAATTTTCAAATACATAAAATGATTATTGACAATAACCGACAAAGTTAACATGATAAACAAGCCAAGGAAGAACGAATCAAAATTAAAATAAACACCTCTTACACTACATTAAAAGCATCTATGAATTTCACTATATAAAATGCTAGTGAGCCAATAACAGATCACCACCATACATGAGTTAAGAAGTGAGCAGCCATTGGCCCCATTATAAAAAATAAAATAAAATAGAAATATATAGATCAGTCATAAGCACTATAACTATTCTATACGTCCCATGCTTTCCAATTATTATAAAATGAAAGATCCCAAAGATTCAGATGACAAGCACATGTAGCATTTTATTAACAAGCTAGGGAAAAACGTTTTGTGCATTTATTTTATATCATAATTTAATTTAGTCTTTTTTTTCCCTTAAATTGATGAAAATGGACTAAATTGAAAAATAAAATATTATTTTAGAAATAAATCAAATTTTAGGATTAAATTGAATATTTAAAAAATAAAAAATTCAAGTAATAAATTAACATCTACAAAATTCTTGAAAAGCAGCAGTATACATATAAGATTTTATTTGATTTAATAATTAATATATACTATTTAAATAAAATGAATCATGTGTCATACCTAAAATAACTCATTTGATTAAACTCGTGAGCCCAGATGAACATGGACAGTTCTAAGAAAAACACAGAGGGAAATAATTCATGGTGATAGCTGGAATTAGAATTTGAATTTAATGCCAATCATGAAAATGGAAGTCCCATCTGTTCCATTTTCCATCACAGAATAACAGTTTGGAACGATTCGTGGCTGTGGGGCACCCAAATTTGTCTTTGATAATAGGTCCTACTATATGGACCTAATTATGAGCCACTTCTTAGCTTCTTCCATATATATGATGTTAGCTAGCTTATCTAAAATTCACGAAATTTCCCTAAATAATAATTTTTTTATTCATTATCATAATTTACGACTCGGCGCGTGACGCGCGTAAACGACCTATTTAAAAATTGTACACGCTTAAATTAAAATTATATTTTCATTCGCATCTTTTTTAACCTTAATTTTAGTATTTTTTGAATTTCAGACTGACTTGATCTCAAAATTTAAGGCGATAGCTAACTGATAATCGTCGGTCTCATTTTTCTTTTATAACAGTAATTCTTCACCAAAATATAATTATTATCTGTTATTATTTTCTCTATGATGAGAAGGATATGCAAGCACATATAGGGGCAATAATAATATAGATGTGGACAAAAAGGATATTTGTCATAACATGTATGATCTAATTAAATGATCATTTTGAAGGTGGGAGTATATATGGAAGTTGATGACTCAATTTGGGTCCCTCTCTCTCCATTCTTCAACTATTTTATCATACATCATGTTAATTATATAAAGATCTATTCAATTATTTAATCATATAAAAAAAATATATTAGAGTTAACTCATATTTGTAGGTTTACGTATTTCAATGATTTCTAATAATTGTATTTTAAGCCTTATTATTAGTATAATTTCAAGCAATTCAAATTTCATACGTAATTCATAATAAATATTTTGTCATCATCACTTTTATTTTTAATTATAATTAGTTGTTTTAGGTCATTAATTAGGGTTAGCCATGAAAGTAATAGAGCCCTCACGAGAGTACTATTTATTGTGTGTGTGTGCGCATGAGTGTGACAAAACAAACAAAGAAAAATTAAAAAAGAAAAAGAAAAAGGAAAAGAAGAAATTAAAGAACATAGTACAATAATACATTTATTATGTTAGTTTAATTAAATGAAGGAGAATGTAATGAAGAAGGATGTTAGCATAGGATGATGGATTACTTGTAAAATTGGTCACTTTTCAGTTTTCATAATCGGAGTTGATGGACCTTTTTCGCCATTGCAAGAAAGGGAAACTTTGTGGGTCCCATGATGAAGTTTTGTGGTATGGATGATAGACAGTTACTGAAAAGGAGGAACTGTGTGTCATTAATCATCCAATTGATCTTGTCGGATATACAGTTAATTAATTATTATTATTATTGTTGTTATTTAATTATGTGTAATTACCTTAATTAATTAATTCACATTAACTGTCACCAAAGTTTTACTTCGGAAGAACTCAATTGTAATATTAGAAAAATCGTTGCTAAATGTTTTGTACCATTTAATATATTTTGCGACGGTTAAAAATCGCCGTTGTTTAACTTCAGAATCAATATTATCTACTATTATTTTTGTAATGTTACTACCAAAAAATCTTTTAAATTAGTAATTAATTTTAGTGACTATCCAAATTAAATCCGTCGCAAAAAGTGTATATTTTCATTTTAACGATGGATTTTGTATATTTTCATTTTTATTGTACGTGTAAATCTTTCTTCTTCTGTAATAATTTGCTCTAAAAGGAAAATGAGCCTATTGTTTGCACCTTTATGGTGTTTTTGATGTGATTAAATTATATAAGCTAAGAATACATTGTAGTTATGTCGATAATCACAATATTGTGGCCACATCAGATAATGAAATTTGGAACTAAAAAACCTTCATTTTCCTAACTTTTTTCAATAATTAAGATGTATATGCTTAATCTCTCAATAAAAAAAAATTAAATACAAAAAAATCTTACAAGAAAACGCAATCCATTCTAAAACAAAAAGATGGAAAAAGAAAGCAGAAGAAAAGCATAATCCCTAGTCTCTGAATTGCATAAAACAATACAAAAACACTGAATCTTCCAAACTCTCTGAATATCCTACCAACCTGTCATGTATTTTTTTCCAAAAACAGCACATATAGAATAACAATAATAATAATAATTTCACATAATATTATCTTAGTGTAAAGGCACGCAAACCTATTATTATTATAAAAAATACTAAGAGTCCATCAAAAATTATTATTTTTAGTCATTAATTAGTCATCAATTCAATTCTCTTAATTTAGTTCTTTTAATTTAATAATCTAACAACATATTTTATTCATATTTCAAATATTAATGACTAAGTGATAGTCAAAAATAATAAATTCTAATGGTTATTTATTATTATTATTATTATTATTATTATTATTATTATTATTATTATTATTATTATGGATAACGAGCCAGAAGATGATCGAACTTTAAGGCATAGAAATGTTATTTAACCTAACATATATAAGTAAAAGTTAATTACATTGAAGTAACTGAACCCTAGGTAGCTAATTTAATTATTATTAAGTGATTGAATAATGGTGTAGTTTAAAAGGATAAAATGTAACTAGAAACATGTAATGAAAAGTGAAAATGACATAAAAAAATAAAGGAGGAATAATAATAATAACATAGCTTAGGTAACTTGTTGAAAGAAACATGTTATTTTCTTGAAACCCTAAATCAACGGAGAGAAGAGAGCATGAGGTGGAACGACACATGTGATACTAGAAGGTACACGTCATTGGGCAGCGCGTGACGTAGAAGAGATTATTCCAAAATAACATTATGACTATCCCCTACCATAACAATGAGGGTGTGTAGATAGATAGATAATTATTCACATGATTGTGAAGGGTTAGGGTTTCTCTCTAAGGATATAGATGTATGGATGGAAACTTTAGTTAGGTGAATTAGAAGAAGATGAATAATAATAATAATAATAATAATAATATGAAGAAGAAGAAGAAGAGAGAGAAGAGGATCAATGTTGGAGAATGAGTGACGGCTTTATATTCCTCTCTCTTTTGAGGGCCAATAATTTATTTCCCTACCTAGCTCTTGCCAATGTGTGTCTCTCAAGTTTGTATATTTATAATTAATCATAAACTAATAATCAAAATTTGTGGAGCTTATAAAACTAAATTAGTAAATTTATGAAAATTTATTTATTAATGATAAAATCGTTTCAATTGAGAATTTAAAATATAATCAAAGTTTATGAGAATTTGAGGCATTCTCAATGATGAATCCATTCCACTAATCCTTCAAACAAAAAAGAAGTTGAACTTGCCAAGGTCTTTTAATGGAAAATGTTACTTAATAAAAATTGCATTACATTATTTATTAGAGAAAAATATAGAGACATAAAAAAAAAGGTGCTTATCGAATATTACATGTTTAGGGTGGTAAAAATTTGCATCACAAATTAATCTTCACTTTATCATACAATTTTTTGTTGTTGAAGAAAGGCACTAGTAAGTTCTTTTTCCAGTATAATTTGACTTATTTTCTCTTAACATTGTTGTGTGCATCTAACACTATACCACCAACTTTGTTACCTAGTAATTGATGATCATTTAAAATTCTTTTTTTTTTTTTTTTAAATAAAGCAGTAGTCCTTCATTTGGTATATGAAAATCAAATGCACCAAAATAAGCAAAGAAGACAAGAAAAATATATCCATATAGAATAAGGACAGAGAAAGAAATCATGAGTAAAGTTAAAATCATCACTTTTGAGTTTTAATAATATAAGTACAAAAAGATGTTTTTGTGCAAACTACCTTCTTTTCTTTTTGTTTCTAAAGATCATAAATTTTACAATTCAATCTCAAAACTAAAAATATTTTTTTTATATTAGTGTTTGTTTAAATATCAAAATATTATTTCATAAATTAAATATATATAGTTCATGTAATCAGACCTAGAAAAGCTCTTGAAATTTGACTCAACTCTCAAATTTTGAATTTCATTCGTCATCACAATTGTTGTATATCCTATACATATGCATGCTTGATTTGTTTACTTTATTATTTATTATTCTTAATTTACTCAAGTTAATTTAAACTGGGACCTTCCTTCCTATTATTATTTACTTATTTATTAATAAATTAAATAATTCTCAAGGTTTATATATATTTTGTTGTATATTAGTCAATCATTAATACCACTGAATAGATGCCAAGTAAGCATAAAGCTGCGCTAATACCCTCGTGGCATTCTCCAACTTTTATTGGCCTAACAATAATTTTCATTTCATGATGCTGTGGGGTTTTCTTATATCAACATCAATTCTACAATGGGCCCCACAAATAGTACCATATATATGTTGTCATCTTGATCTTAATTTTTTTTTAGCATTTAAAGAACTAATTTCAATGATTATCCTAAGATTTGCATGACAAGCGAATCTTTTTACTATTTCATCCATGTTTTTGTTAGTTTTTAAAATCAAGTAAGTTATTATTTTTTATTTTTGGGAGCATATATACATGTGGCATCACTAAAATGGTCTTTGATTTTTTTTCTCTCTCATTCTTCTTCTTTTCATAATCCAAATTCATTCCCTCTTTTCCAATCTCTCCTTCAAATTCTGTGTATCCAGAACAAATTAGTGGTCTTTATTTTTTGGTTTGATGATGTAGTTAACTTCTTAGAGTAAATAAAATGAAGCAGCTGTATCCAGCTATATACTGTTATAATTATATGTTTGGATTTTCGTTTACATCACTACTCTTAATTATAAACGTGTACCATTGATTTAATTTAAGAAAGAAAAAAGAAAAATCAACTACTAAGTAAAGAATATTAATTATAGAATTTAATTTTAATACACTGATAGTGTAAAAATAGTTTTATCCGTGCATTTAATTACGTAACGTCATATTATTAAAAACAAATATTTTTTTATTGATTGTGTGAATGGTCATCTAAAAAAATAGATATGATATTTTACACTGTTAATATATCAAAATTAAAATAAAACTTTAATTTAAACAAGAGATTAATTATCAATTTGTTATTTCAACAAGGTTCTTAATTATGTCATGTTCACTATATGTTGAAAAAAGAGTATTTAAAATTATATATAGATGTTAGAGAGAGAAAGTAGAGAGAACTATGTAGAGACAGAGGGACAAGAGAAAAAAAGGGATCTGAATTCTTAACACTTTTTCTTGGCAACTGCTTCCCATTGTAGAAGCATTATTTTCCATTAGATATCATATAGCAATTAATGGGATTCCAATATCATATGATAAACCATAATATACGGATGACATGAATTAAAAATGGATTATTAAAGTTATATGTTATTATATGTTTAATTTTAGTATAAGAAAATAATTTTACACAATATTTAATCATGTCTTATATTATATATATATCAATAAAATTTTTCACTTGAATATTTACTATTTCAAACGGTTTATAAATATGGTTCAATTTTTTAAATATGGGAGACAATATTGTAAAATGCAAAAATATTCGGATTTTTTGTGTTTTACTAGCTGAAATATGGGGTAATTTATAAAATAAAAAATTATAGGTGACGAGTTAAGTTTTTTATTTTTAAATTAAAAAAAAAAAACTAAATGTCAGGATAATTTATATTTTCTTTTAAATTAAAGCTATATATATAAACAAAAATCGTTTCTTTGATTTCAGTTTGCAAGAAGTTGCCACCAACGATTTTGGTACTTATAAAAAAAAAAATCTAATTTACTCCATATCAAAATTAATTTGTGTGTAAATATAAGCATATAATTGATTAAATGATTGTATATATATATAAATTATTTTCAACTATATTAATATAAAAGAATGATATATATATATATATATATATATATATATATATATATATATATATATATGAGGATAAGTTTGGAGCAGAAAACTTTAAGGCCCATAAATCTTCGATTCCCCCTAAGACACTTTTGTCTTTTAGAAAGATAAGTATCTATTCACTTTATGTTTACGCGCTTTTTGAAAAATTTGCAGTTTTCTTTGATTAGATCGTGAATTCATGTCTGGCCATTACTTTTACCCAACTTTATCATCATCAAAGTAACTCCCTTTCTTTTAAAAGAATCTAACCCTAAATATAGTTTATAGTTTCGTTCTTCGGATTCATGAAATTAGTATAAAACCTTCTCCTTTCCACTATCAACGAAATTTCTTCCTTTTTACAACTTTTATCGTATGATTGGAGATACCATGTTTATAATATGAGATAATACTCAATTTGGTCTCTAAACTTACACGCGAGTCTCAATTTAGTCCTTAATGTTTCAATTGCCTCTATTTAGTCCTCAAAATTTATAAACGTGCCTCGTATTAGTTCCTAAAATGACGTATAAAAACATTAATGGAACGCTGTTATAGACTATTAGATGTCACGTTAAAATTTGTAAAATGATGCAGTTTTGGTTTTGGCATTTAAATAGCTAAAAAATGGTATCGTATTACTCATTTTGTTAGGTAAAATTTTAATAAATACCATTTACAATGTTGTTTTTGGGTTATTTGAGTGCCAAAATTAAAACAACATCATTTTGCAAAGTTTAGTGTGGCATCCGGCTGTTTACGACAGTGTTCCATCAACGTATAGACTAACATATGTTATGTTCACAAAATTTGAGGACTAAATAGAAATAATTGAAACTTCAAAGATTAAATTGAGACTTGGGTGTAAATTCAAAAACCAAATTAAATATGATCTTTTATAATATTAGAAATTGCATATATATATATATATATATATATATATATATATATATATATATAATTCTTTGAGTAATGTTAAGAAACCAATACTGTAGTAATCAATTTTAAATAATATTATAACAAATTGTTAGATAAATTTAGTATAAAATTTATTAAAGATATTTTTCTTTTCAATTTGAGATTTCGAATATTTTATTTTTGAGAGTTTTAATTATTTTTTTTGTTGCGTTGAATATTGACTGCAATATTAGTGCTGTAAATGTAATATTAGTTTTTAAGACTTTCTCTAATGATTTTATTAACCTCGAGATTATTAGTTGAAAGAATATATTTATTATTTTCCAATGGGTTATGTGTTACTATATATACTCATTTCTATATTGTATTAATGTTTTTCTTTAGGGTGATTATGTTATTTATATACTTCAATAAATAAATGCACATACATACACCTTGTTATTAGCAATATTCTTATGTGATAAGCAAAACAAAATTTGAAGCTAAGATGGTGTTTAATTTATAGTTTATACATTTATACATACATTGAACAAAATTAGAAAATATTAACTAATCTCCCTCTTGGTTTTTCCCTTTTAAAATTAGTAGTCCCACACACATAAGTTTTCGTTGATTATACCATATATGATAAATGATATGGACCACTTTTAAATATTAGTACATGCATTATCTATATTCTTTCTTCTTTTTTTTTCAAAAAAAAAATCAATTTACTTATGCATTATCACATTAGTAAATTGTTTGATTCATCACCTATTAACATAAAAAGTTCTATAAATCTAAAATTTAATTATTCAATAATACAAAAATAAACTATTTTATACTATCCTTGAATAATAATAAATGAAACTCATTTTGATAAAAAGGAAAATTCTTTAAGATAGAAATAACAATATATCATGAAAAAGAAGATTGTCCAGCTTTGGAATCTTTAGGTATAGCTCTTTGTCAAAAAAGCTAATGTGGCATGACCATTATTATTATAATAATTATTAATTAGTAAGGAAATTAAATCGAAGAACATAAGGAATTTTACAGAGTGCACCAAAGAAATTGATGATTTGAGAATGAGACCGATCGACGGTTCTCTTAAATGGATAAAGGATTCGTCATAGACAGACCCACAAATTAGTACTTTATGTCACTTTCAATTTTTTAATATATTAGTACAATTTGAAAATATTACAAATTAAATAAGGGAGAGAAATATTAATAATTGTAATGAATGAATACTTATATCGAAAGATTCTTCTCTCTGATAGCTTGGAAATGCAGGAAATTGATTTCTACAAGTATAAGCATCATCAGTCACGTATAGAGACTCCGAATATGATTGGATATGGTTAAGAAATAACACATACAAGAATCTTATATTGTATCAGGAAATTTCACAATCATTTATTTTAATTTTATTATCTACAATAGCAATGCAAGATTGAGTTAATTAAACTCTCAGCTCCAAAAATATTAATCAATTGCCTCTCATTTTAGACTCATGCACATTATTAGTCCTTTTACAAACATCATAACGTTGACAATTCGACACGTAGACACACAATACAACGGATATATTATTTAGAATTTAATTTTGATTAAAATAGTTTTATTTTTAATTACATAGTATTACATCAATTAAAATATATTTTTTTTTAGTTTGACAGTATGCATGAATAGTTCTCTGCAAAAAAAAAAAAAACGAACGTAATTAAATAATTTGAACGATTATATGAAATATTTTATGCTGTTAATATATTAAAATTAAACTCATTATTAATCCAAAAATTGGTTAAAATATAACTTATTCTCTTTCATTTTAGGTTAGTTTCTTTCTTTTTTTTTCCCTATACAATAATGCCGTAAAATTAATTTTATATGTTTTTTTATAATTACTAGTATATTAACGGAGTTAATTCACCTTTTTAATCAAATGTGTGCAACAAGAGTAAATGTAATGTTAATTAAGATGATACATATTTCTTGCTCAAACTAAAAAAAATATGGGTTCAAGTATTAAACATTGCAAAGTATGGGTTACAAGAAACTCAATTATTACAAGTTTACAACGGCTAAACTGTCGGTAATCACATTTACTAACAACAAAATTGTCGATAAAAGAGCGTGGATAAAATTCTTATTGGTAGTTTTTGACAAATACTATTGACGACACAAAACCATCGGCAAAATAAATTAATAATAGTGATGCCTGGGCTGTTGGTAATAATAATTGTCAAAATTAAATTAAAAAAATTACCAACACTTAAGCCGTCAATAAAATTAAATAAATATTTTTGTTAATTATTATAATTTATTTTTATTGACAGTTTGTTCATCGGTAATAATATTTTTTTATTTTGTGAGTCACATCAATAATATATATTTATTATATTTTTTGGTATTTGTTCATTGAATTATAAAAAAATTTAATTATAAAAGAAATATTTAACTAAATTATTAAACCAAAAACCAATATCAAAAAAATTTTAAAACTGAATAAATGCTAAACGTACAACCTTATTCAACGTTCAAAATAATAACCCAAAATAAATACGATAAAATTCCATCTACCTCGTCATCGTCATCCCCGCATCTAGTAGGTGGTGGTCATGGTGGTCGTGGTAGTAGATCTTCGACTCATGGCTGCTATAAAGAGGGTGGAGGTGGAAGAGGGATTCGAGCATCGTTGGACAAGCTACTCAGCATTTGTCACACAAAGTTATACATTTTTGCTCACTATACTTTTACACTCAGAGAATTTTGCACTCTATTTATCGACAGTCTACTGGAGTTGAATGATCTCCCCCTCATACCTATAAGCATGCCTCCACTACTCTTTCCACTCTTGCTGGTAGCGTGCCTTCAGTTCTGTATATCTCGTCCTATGCTACTCCAGTTGCTAACTCTAGGGGTGGCAGGAGTACCCGAACCCGCGGGTACCCAACCCGCCCCTACTCGGTTGGGGCCCGCCCCGGGTGCGGGGCGGGTTTTGTCGGGACGGGTGCACTGGCAAGGCGGGGCGGGGTCGGGGCTAAGGTGAACCCGCCCCTACCCGTCCCGGAGTATATTATATATATATAATAAAATATATAATATAATATAAATATATAAAATTATTAAATATAAAAATATATAAAAAACTTTTATAGTTGTCCTAGGGTTTCTATTTCACTTTCACTTTTCAGAAAGTTAAGATTGAAAATTGAAACCCCAATCTTCTATTCTTCTTCTCCAATCTCCATTCTCCAGTGACCACTGACGAGTGTGAGAAGCTGCTGCTGAGGCTGAGAGCAATAGAGCATCGAGCTTCTTCTTCTCCAAACCCGCCGGTTGCCGTCGTTCTTCGTCTGAGATAATGGCTTCTTCTTCGTCCTCCGTCCGAAAGGCTTCGCCGCCGTCCTCCGTCCGTGCAGAGCTTAGCCACGGTCTTCCGTCTAAGAGCAGAACTTCGCCGTCCTCCTCTGTCCTTTTCCGTGAGCCCGTCACCGTCAGTCTGTCGCCGTCGCTGTCGCTGTGAGTCCGTCGCCGTCCCTGTGTCCTGCGAATCATTAGATCTGTAAGTTTCTCTTTCTCTCTCTCTCTCCTATTGTGATCTGCAACTAAATTCTGGAACTAGAACAATAGATCTGTAACTAGAACTTTGTAACTGTGAGTTAATTTCTCACTATTTGATATTAATGATTTGATGGGTACCCTTTGTTCTGTTTATCTGAATCATGTTAAGAGGAATTTGCAACATTCATAGTCATATATGCAATGGCTGCAGAACAAAGAGAGAGAGAGGAATGTCTCTACCCACACGGACGAAGAACCTTTTCGCTTTTTCTTTATTAATAACTATTAGCACCGAAAATAGAAAAGCTAACTTATCAAATAAGAAAAACAAACCAATGTGGTCGATTAACATATAGTATTCAAATCAGTTTATCATTTAAAAGGTCAATGGAATAGTATTTCAATTTGGCTTCTAATCAAAATCGTAGTTTAGAAAAAAGTAATTTGTAGAAAAACATGGCCAAAGTGATAGTGGGGGAAGTGAGTAATCCAAGTGGAATATAGAGTCTTTCTTAAGGCAACATGATTTCATTAATTGAGAATCAAAGGAAAAACTTATTTCAACAAATCATGTACTTACTTGATAGTTATCTTGTGCTTATTATCTCTTGGCAAAAATTCATTATCTCTTGTACAATCATATTTTCATTCTAGAATGATCCAAATTATTATTGACAAATCATGTGCTTATGAATCATTATTGTTCTGTTTATCTGAGTCATATGCTTATGAATAATAATCTTAAATCACTCTCTAATTATGCTTATAAATTATTATTGACAAATGAGTCTTGACAATTATTCATTCTAATAATTTAAAGTCTTATACTATAATTTATATGCTTTGTTTAGTCTTTTACAGTGGTGTGCTGTGTTATTATTTGTTTCAACTTTGTGAAGAAGATTAATATGCTGTTTATTGTCATTATATATTACTTGAATTGTTTTTGTTTGTTTGTATTTTTATTTTGTTTAATTCTACTAAGTATTTTTAATTTTGTTTAATTGTTATCACTTTTGATTTTCAGGTTTAAATCTTGATTTGCAAATTTTTAATGATGACGACGTAGAAAGTGATCAAGAATAAGGATTGAAGAGTATTTTATATCTAATATTGTAAATCCTTTATTATGTTGTTGAATTTGTAGTGATCTAACACTAATTTCTTTTTTAATTTCAAGTTATTTGAGCTAATGACATTGTATGAATTTTATATTTGTATTTTAATTTATCTATGAATTTTAAGTGTTTGTTTTAATTTATATATGAATATGTAAAAATTAAAATAATATTAAATTTTTATAGGGGCGGGTAGGGGTGGGGCGGATACCCGCAGGGGCGGGTTAGGATACTGTAGATAGTACCTGAGTAAAAAGACGGCAGGGTGGGGTCGGGTAGGGCAAAAACCCGCCCCACTGCCACCCCTAGCTAACTCAGCTCCTAAAACCTGTCGGTCCACTAGTGGTGGATAGGACATTTGGTGTCCTAGCAACATCAAAGAAATTCGGAGTTGTTATGGTGTAGATGTGTTCAATTTCGCATCCCTCCCATGCTTGCCTCTACTTATTGTTTGCTTCTATACCTCATCCTCTGATATCAGTGGTGGTTCTAGGACCTTCTCAACAATGAGTCGCACATTCCTTGCGAACTTTCGTCAAATTCTCCTCGAAGAGGTTTTGAATTGAAACTTGACAAGTTTTAGGATTTAACTATATATAATTAATTTGAATAATACTTGAAAATTTTTAAGATTGAACAAACCAACCACATTCGTGTTGACCTGCACCACCCTTACAAAAATTTTGGTGTTGTTTGTTGCTCTTTCTCAAGCATGTTGGGTGTGTAAAATTTTATTCTGTTAACTTTTATTATAGTCCAACTAGTATACTATTTATTGGGGACCTATGCTAGATTGCCTAGCTAAGGACATGTTACACAATTGTTAGGATCATGAATCTAGGATTAATTGTGAATTAGTTGTGTAGTTATTTAAAAAATTAAAGTAATGATCAATAATGTGATATGCATTAGTTAAACTATACTTGTGATTGAAATCGTGATGAAAATTGTTGCATATTTTTTGTGCTGTAAAATGTCTCACACAACCTGTAAATTTATATGTGGACGATGTAAGTTTTATCTACTTTGAAGATCATAGACAAAGAAACAAAGAAAAGAGTTCTCAAAGGACAAGATTCATCCTTTATGTATAAGAAAGACTTGCAACCCTAGTTCTCTGACGAAGAAGTGCTTTTAGTGAAATATCAATAATGTTTTGATTCTTTGTGTTTTTCTCTCATTCTGCATATATTTCAGCATATTCTTATCTCAAAAGAGAAATAGATTGCAAGATATAATATTGGATATTTTCGCTTATATATATTGCTTTCCGATCCAAACTTTTCTGTACAAAAATTTGAAATGATAACTTTGTCGCATCATACTTTGTAAGACTAGGATAAAAATAGATGTGTTAGCTTGTATAATGGATAAGATTACACTACAAATGAGAGTTCTATCCTATTGGGTATGGTCTTCAAATGTCATCGGTGTCTAATAGTGTGCAGTTCTCTATACTTGTGTACCTTCTTATGGAAAAACAAAATTCTTAACTAATTATTTATCAACATAAGAGTTCAAAAAGAAAATTTATTTTTCATATTAAATATTTTAGTAATATAGAAGATTTTGTCTGAATGTAACATAGAGACTCTATGGACATCTTGCTAAATATTACTTGCAATGCACATGTATTTAGTCGATCAAACTCCATAACCCTATACACTACACTATTCCTATGAATACTGTAGCGATTTTTACCCCATTTGGACGACTTCCCTACTCCTAAATCTATGTCCTGCATGAAATTTGACACCTCCATCTATGTTGTAATCATTCCCTCGCTGGTGAATAGATTATCCTCTTGCATCGTGTCAAGATCCAATGTGTAATAGTAAGTAGGAACAACAGATAGATTTGAATGAGAAAACGGGACCAGTAGAAAGTATTGAATTAGTCCACCAACCATAGTCTCTGGTACATATTCATCCTTATCATCACTTTCACTGAGTGCATTACTCTGCGTGATGTATTCCTCGTTCAACTCATCATCGTCGTTCTCTTCCTCCATATAATCCACATGATTGGCATACTGGAGAGAAGGTATTGTTAGTGGTAGGACCTCCTGCATGAAGTTAGACGCCCAACACCCCACCGATATCACCCACCTCGGCATAGAGTTCCATCACTTTAGAGAGCTGGAGTTATTCCATGAACGTCAAATATCACTCAGACGTGATCATCGTTTGAAAGCTAGAAAATGCGATATCGGAATACTCGATTTCCTAAGAGTGTTAGGAATTTATACCCAATATTTCGAATCTATTTTCAACCAAGTGCTCTCATATTCATCAATATAAGGTTCTTTAACTTATTCAAAGAACTTACACGATGAGTATGCATTAGTATAGGAATGGTGCATTCACAGACCACTATATCCTCAATTTCTTTCATGTCTACATTTGGATATACACTAACAAATATATATTCGTTACTAGCCATATGTAAGAAGAAAAGAAGAAGAAGAAGAGAAAAAAAATGAGAGGATTATGATGTGATTACTATTGAATGGATCTTGTTAAATAGAGTTTAAATTTTTTTGTGCATTGTATCCCAATTGTACAATAAACGAAAAATAACATATAAATGAGATATAGAAAAAAAAATGTAACTCGTTAACAAACGAGATATGTGTATACTTTTTACATGTTCTCGATATATAAGATGTGTAATGTAGTGCAAAAACGTAATTTTTGTAAATATGCATATATTGGTAATAATTATATTTAATTTATTCATTAAAAACCCCTCAATATCAAGGATAAATTCAAATTATTGCTACATTTGAATAAAAATATACAATGAAATATACAGATAAATATCTAGACATGGATAATAATTAATATATTAGTAAAAGAATGAGTAATTTTTTTTAGGTGATAAAAAAAATGAATAATTATTACAAAATACAAAAACCCATCCAAGCTCCAGTTGGCTAATGGATCAGGATCTTGAGTCCAAAGGGTCATCACCTTGTCCACACTCAGGTCCTATTCTCAATTTCTCATGTCACACACAGGTCAACAAAATATCTACAATGCCTTTTGGTTGGTGTCATGATCTCATCACTGGTAGGCCCATATACGCGGTTAATCAAATATTCAAATGATGATATCATGGGTTGTTAAATGACCATGTTACCCTTCATATTTGCTCATGTAAGAAGTAAGAACATTCCCTACCAAGTATGATCTGGCCTCATTTTTTTGGATATGCAAATTGTGTATGTGTTGTGCATGGGTATGGAGGTGGAGTAGTGCTAGATATGAATGTGGAATAATTTTTTCTAAATCATGAAGTGAAAAAATCGGACTGTCCGATTTCTTTGTTAAAAAAATTATGAACACAAATCGGATGGTCCGATTTGTGTGGGAGAGAAAATCGGAGGGTCTGATTTGTAGTTTTAAATTTTTTTAATTTTGAAAACAAAAATCGGATGGTCTGATTTCATTATTAAATTTTTTTTAATTGTTTAAAATATAAATCGGATGGTCCAATTTGTGTAATGTAATTCTTTTTTATTTTTTGAACACAAATCGGAGGGTCCAATTTGTTCTTGACACCACAATTGCGTAAAGCACCCATACACTCCATAACTGTATCATATACCATTTCTTCTTCCATATCTAAATTAAAAAGTGTATGATGAGTCCTAATTTTCTGTTATAGAAATCTACCACTCGATCAACAATATTTAGGGCGAGTTTAGATTGAATTTTAAAAAAATATTTATTTTTTATTTTAAAAAAATTAATAAATAAAAATTATTTTATATTTAGATAGATTTAAAAAAAATAAATTAAAAACTCTATTTGTTTATATCTTTTTAAAGTAAAATATTGTTAACTTTTAGAAAAATAAAATAATTTATTTTTTAATAAAAATATTTCTTTTTAAAAAGATGTAATTAATAAATTTAAAATTGTATAAAAATACTTTATGTTTTTTAAAAAAATTACATTTTTAACTCAAAATCCAAACCTTACTAAGGCATCTCATTGGTATAATTTTGCCAGTTGTCATGAGCCCGATCATCTTCTTCTCCTAAGATTGTAATATTTTGACAATTATATTAAGAAATAATAAAACAAAAAATCATTAATAGAAAGTGATACAATTTGTGAGATATGGCCATCATTATGTCTCTATATACAAAATGCTTTTTATTTGTTTGGATGCACAAAGAGATGTATATAACGACGTTGCATGCATCTTATTTTATTGCATTTATTATATATGGTGAACATGCTTCATCTTTGTGACCATAATATTATTCCTTATCATCAATATTATGTTGAGAATGAGTCTCTTTATTACTTGTTATGATTAATTAATATTGAATGTCAAACAAAATAATATAGTATTAGTCAAATTTCTAATAGCAAGACTCGAATATCAGTAATTTTTTTGAAAAACTATATTTAGCAATTTTTTTATATGTTTATTATATGAGTTTCTCTAAATTTTTTCATATATAATATTTATGTCTATTTGTCTCTTAAAATGAACTATATATATACATTGGGTAATGCTAGAGAGACAAAAAAACAGCCAGAACTTACCTTATTTAGCATTCATTAATTGTCGCAACAATTAATGAATGCTAAATAAAACAAATCGACAATTAATGAATGCTAAATAAAGTAAGTTATGACTGTTTTTGACTATATACATTAATATAGAAAGACAAAAAACAATCAATCGTCCAAACAATTCGAATCTATCTTTATTTATTATAGAGTACATTAAATAAAGTCAAAAATAATAAATTCATATAATTTTTGGCTGATATTTTTTTATTACCAAACATTTTCCATAAACAAACTTGTATCAAAAGAACACGTTAGATGTATGGTTCATTTCCGTTTCATTCCATCTCACTATTTTGCCTTAAGACGCCATTAAGTGTATGAAAGAGAGAGTTCATAACCCTATTTTTGGAGTAGAAAGCAATGTGTGTGTCTTTCTACTTATATATATGGAGAAGCTATTATTATTATTATTATTATTCCATGCACGAGCATATATTCTTGGATTTTTATAAATAAAATCATAGAATTAGATACCAATATAATAAGAAGATAGATCAACACCAATACTTATTTGTTGAAACTCCTGAGCTCAAGCGGAAACGTAAATAATACACGGCCTGTCTTACTCTTCAAAGGTGATTATAAAATCTTATATCATTATCTATATCTTATCATATCATATACACTTATAATCGACTGATCTTAAAGTTTAATAACAAATAATGACATCTAAAATATAAAGTGAACCATTTAATTACTTTACGGACTTACAAAACATAATATTTAAATTGAATATTCAACTTATTTTGATAAAAACAAAATCCATTGATCAATAAAATAGAAAATCCAACATATATATATATATATATATATATATATATATATATATATATATATATATATATATATTACTTATCTCAGAAATTTAAATGAATAAAAAATATGAATTTAAATTTTGCATAAACTTACTCCAATAAATTACGTATTTCAAAATGAATTTTAGGTTTTTCATGGTATTTCTCAACTCGACAGGTAAAAGACTAATCCGTGGCGGATTAGAGCTTCATTTAAGGATTTGTCGCTGGCTAATGGGTTGTTATATATACAAGGCAGAATTCGAACCTTTAACATTTGTTTAAGCGAACTAGTGAACTAACTATTAGACCAATCTAATTTAATTTGTATTTTAAAAATTTAAACTGATAAAAAAAATTATGAATAGGCCCAAGTGTTAGTTGGGAAAGCCCATTTTTCCAAACACAAATCATTGGCATTTCTATTTTCTTTTCCTAGGCTTAAAACGAACAATTAAATACAAGAAATTAACCATTCTTCTTCTATTTCGTGCTCTCGTGTTTTACATTCATCCAAATATTCTTACTAAAAATAGAAGTTCACTTTCCTCTATGTTTATTTCCTTTGCCAAAAAAACACTTAATTGTACTTAGTATAAACACCTATCGTTATCGTCAGCCAATAACATTATTTTCACTCATTTTCGTTGTAAAAGTTTTACCATTTGGAGCCAAACAATCATTAGGAATTAAGCATGTTCTTGACCAACCTGATAGTTTTATAGAAGTGGTGTCATATGATAATTCAATTTTTTTCCTATTATTTTTTATCACGTGTAGATGTGATCTTTCAAGGAAGGAACCACTCTTGTTATTACTTCAAATCTACAGATACACTCTCTAAAATTCAATGTAGAAGTTTGGAAAACCTCTTTCTTTTATAAAGTTGGTAAATTATGATACATGTTTGCTTAGTTTGATTTGATTGTGTTTGATAGATTGACTTGTTTGATGGTGTTTTTGTAATGGGATATATATATATATATATATATATATATATATATATATATATATATATATATATATATATATATATTGATTTTTGAAGGTTTTACACTAAGAATGTAAATTGGTGGTGTCTTGAAAATAAAAAAAAGCTGAAGAAAATGTGTATAAAAGGCGTTTAGACGGATCTATTAAGCGTACAAAATACGGTTAGTAACAAAAAGATTTACAAAAATAGGTGTAGATTTTTTGGAGATCTTTTTTCTAGTGGTAAAGCCTACTACTATTAGACTGGTCTTAGCCATTGGTTCTATCCAAAAGTGGCCAATCCATGAGTTCGACGTCAATAATACCTTTCTTCATGGCGATATTACTAAAATTGTGTATATGGATCTACCTCCCGGCCTCACTCTTAATAATCCAAGAATCTGTTGTCGTCTTCACAAATCCTTACATTATTTGAAACAGTCGAGCCGAATATGGTATGACAAGCTTTCTGTATTCTTGATATCTTGTGGGTATCAGCAAACTGTTTTTTATTATAGCTTTTTTGTTAAATTTCTGGACAATGAAATTTCTATTCTATTGGTCTATGTTGATTACATTTTTATTATTGACAGTTTAGTTTTTAAATTAGCAGTTATCAAGCGTACTCTGGATGCACATTTTAAGATTAAGGATCTTGGTACCTTGAAGTACTTTCTTGGTATTGAAGTGGTTCATTCTTCAAAAGGGATTTTTCTCTCACAACATAAATATTGCATTGACATGTTATCTGGCTCTAGATTGCTAGGTGCAAAGCCTGTTAGTTCTCCTATGGACAGCACAACTAAATTGTTCTAAGACAACATCCCTCTTCTTCTTAATCCTTTGGTGTACCGCTGATTAGTTGGACGCCTCATGTATCTCACTACTACAAGACCAGATATCACCTTTGCAACCCAGCAATTAAGTCAATTCATAGCTTCTCCAACTCAGATGCACTACACTGCTGCAATTGGGGTGCTCAAGTATTTGAAGAACAATCTCGGTCGAGGCTTATTCTACTCTAGAGACTCTAACTTTCAGATTTTTAGATTCAGTGATTCTGATTGAACCGGCTGCTCCGACACCAAACGCTCTTTAACTGGATATTGCTTCTTCTTAGAAAAATCTTTAGTTTCTTGAAAAACAAAGAAGCAGACAACAGTGACTCGTTCCTTCACAAAAGCTTAGTACCGCGCCGTTGCAAAAGCTACCTGTGAGCTTCTATGTATTATGAACTTGTTGCAATTCCTTCACATATCTTGCAATCGACCACTTGTATTATTCTGTGATAACCAAAATGCCCTCCACATTGCGACAAATCCTGCATTCCATGAGCGAACGAAGCACCTTGAAGTTGACTGTCACCTTGTCCGACAAAAAGTTCATGTTGGCGTCATGAAACTGCTTTCGATTCCATCCTTAGACCAGCTAGCTGACATGTTTACAAAAAGATTCTTCTTAAGCATCCCTTAATTTCATGTCAATCTTTTCAAGTTAAGATTTTAGACATCAACCATCCTCCAGCTTGCGGGAAGATATCAAATTCATCAACACATCAGGTACAAGGCACACAAAATTTCAACAATATGCAAGACCAAATTGAATGTTCCTTTTTGTAAATTTTATCTTGTCTTTTTTTCTTCTATTTTTTTTTGAACAAGCGAGCTCAACACAAAGAGTGGAGCGACAAAAGAGCCAAGTCTAAAAAATTACATCCACAAAATAATAAATAAATGGAAAATTATTCCTTGTGTTATCTCCGGCATAATCATCAACAACCAAAGGGATCCAAACTACTCCACTCTCTATAGTTGATAAGAGAATTCTGGAACACCTCTTCTACACCCGCTTTCTTGTTATTAAAGATCCGTCTTTTTCTCTCTAACCAAACGTTCTAAATAACGGCAAAAGAACAAATGAACCATTTGTTGTGCTCCTCTTTCCTGTTAACGACACATGTATGTCCAACTCTCAAAAGTACATGTATATAAATATTGTCTTTGTAAAATTATTTAATTTAAGAAAATATACATATATTTTTTTTTAACTTTTTTCATTCTTTTCATTGTTTTACATTTCTATTAAGGATTCATCCTATTCTAGATTAATATTTGTGATTTGGTCGGTAAATTTAATCTATGACCTATATATCAATTGAATCAATAACCTAATAGCAATCTAATTGTTTGACCAATTTGATTATTAGTTTGGTTTTGATAACAATACTAATTAAAAATAGTTATGTCTTAAATATTTTTTCGAGGACCTAATGAGTTAGGAAGTCATGCATTACAATAATATTTGATTATTTAGTATTTTCGATAGCCCCGATATCAAGAAATGTCATCTACAAAAGTCCATCTGCCAAAATCCATTGGTAAAATCCGACTTTATTTATTGACGGCCTCGATTCCGTCCTCATGATCTTTGATAATATTAAAAGAGGAGTGTTAAATAAACAATGCCCATTTTAAACAATATAAATAACTATCAATCAATTAAATAAGATTAGCCATGCACAAGTCATCGATTAGAGTTATTAAAATTTAATAAAAAATAATTATAAGAACATCTCTAATAAAATATTTTTAGAGTATTATTTTTAGTATTTTTAAGAAGGGAATTGATTTAAAATTAAAATCTGTATTAGATGAAATTAAATCGGTATTATCTTAGAAATATGGTATTATTTTAATGGAAAACCAATAAAATTTTGTCACTTGTATAATTATGTTGATAAAATAATTAAAAATAATATAAAATCTTAAATAAACTAATATTAAATATTGAACGAAAAATTTTATTTTTAATTTTAAATTATTATTTATGACATAAAGTCTTACAAATATTTTTATAGGACCCAAAATAAAACTGAAATTAGAACTAATATTAAAGATGTTCTAATAATTATTATATTATACTAATGATTGTGACGTTTGAAATAACAAAATGTTTTTTTATAAATATTATTGGTACGCCCAATTTTAAAAAAATTGGCTATATTATTTATGATAATAAAATATATTTTAAAGTAAAAAACTATTACATTTTTAAATTACTAACAACTAAAAATGTAACAATTCTGACAATATAAACGAATAAAAAAATCAATACAAATATAGAATGTCAATAATGTCGCGTATATGTTAATAAAAAACAAACATTACATGTAGTTTTAGTTGGGGAATTCTTCATCGCCCACAACATTGGCGTCCTTGTGAGCAAAGGATTGTCTGGGTGGTGGTAGTAGAGTGTCATCTCCGATTTTGTTTTGGATGTCATCGCTGTTCATCCAAAAAGTTGGTGGAAGGGATCTGAGGATACCTAGAAGAGTCAATATACACTATAAAAAATTTGTCGGATATTGTTGAATTTAGTATTAGAATAAATTTGATAATATAAATTTTGTCGGTAATTATTTATCGGCAGATTTTTTCGTCAGTTGTTAATTATCTTTAAAAAATTTTTTTTGGTAATTTTTACTATCAGATTTATCTTCGGTAAATCTAACGCTAATATATTATTTACTAATAATTAAATTAATAACTATTGCAAATTTAACCCACAGTAAATTCGTCGATAAATTTAATTTTTTTAAACAATAATCCGATCTAATTTCAAATAACAATTTTAAATAACAATTTTAATAATAAAAAATAAGTCTCAATACAAACATAAATCTTATATATCAAATTCTAAATTCTGAATGAAACAAATCCAATATACAAAGATAAATAACATATCAAGTCTTAATAAAAAGTATTATTCCTTAGAAAAGTATTATGAAATTACTTATCCACATATGAACAACGGAATATTTAAAAAAGTAGTGTTCTTTTCTACTTATTTTTTTAAGTTACAGTTTGTAACACAAAAAAAAAGGCCTTTTAACAATTCTTTGACAAAATTATAAAGTATCTCAAAAATAAAAATAATAAAAGAAATTAAAGAATGGAGCGCAATATAATCTTGACAAAATCAGGGACCCAATACCACCAATTGATGATTATATCTGATCTATACTAGGCAAGAAGGGGTGTTTAAAACCGATCCAATCCGAACAAAACCGATCAACCGAACTGAAAAAATCGATAACTGAATAAACCGAAAATCGAAAAAACCGAAAATCGAAAAAACCGAAAAAATGAAATTGTGCTGTTTTTTATTCGGTTCGGTTCAGTTTTCGATTTTGATACTGAAAACCTGAACCAAACCGAACCGAACCTGTGTATATATATATAAAAATTAATTTTACAAAATATCCCTAACCTAAACCCTAATACACTCACGTGGTCACGCCGCTACTCCTTGCTCTTTTCTTGCTCACACACAAACTGCTCTCTGTCACTCCCTATCTCTCACTAACGCACACTCCTCTACTCTTGTCTGCCGTCGCTGTCCAGCCGTTCAGCAACCGCCATTCCCTTCTGGTCGTCCGTCGATGCCTCTATCCAGAAGCCGCGTCTCTCAGCGTCGTCGTTCTCAGCACCGTCGACCTCAGCAGCTGCATCATCTTAGTGCCGTGGTTCTCCATTATTCTTAGTTGTGCTCCATCGTTCTCAGTCTCTCAGCCTTAGGTATGATTTGTTCAATTTTTGTTATGATTTTTTGTCTAATATGATTTTTCTGAACTTTTTTTTCTGTTCTAAATTCTAATTTTTTTTATGTTGTGACATGATTTTTCTATTCGTTATGATTATTGGTTCTTGGTTCTTGGTTTTGATTTTCTGATTGTTGTTATGATCATTTTCAATGTGTTATGATTATTGGTAATAACATTTATTTGGGGTTTTTTTGTTTATGATTATGTTATATGGCTCTGTTCTTAGTTTATTTTGATTTTGTTCTATTTTTATTAGATTTTAAGGTTTATTTTGATTTTATTCCTTTTTTGTGTGTTTATTCTGATTTCTGAATTCATTATTTTCTTGGTTGTGATTCTTGGTTTAAGGTTTTGATTCTGTTCTGATTTTTTGCTATGAATTGGATGTGTTTGCCTTTGGTGTGATTGTGCAGTTGTGCTTGAGGTCACTTGTAGGAGGAAGAACAAAGGTTTTGCATCCCAAATCAGTCTCAATCTTCTTAGAAATGCAAGTGATATTGGATAATAACTCAAGATCAGATGAAAAATGGGGTATTGGTTTTTATTCTTGGATAATATTCTCCTTTTTTTTATTTTGTTGAAATTTATTGGTTTTTATCTTCTGTTTTGACATTTGTTTAAGGTTGTTGCCTTGTACTACAATGATTTTACAGTTTTAATAAAGTGAATCAATGAGTTTGTTTGTAAAACTATGTTTATTTGATGAAACTTGTTATGATTCTAATTTTGAAAATAATGCAAAAATTGAAGCATGGTCCTGTTCCCCTAATTTGAAGATTGAGAATCGAAAATACTTAACATTTAGAGGCACATGTTTAGTTTATTTAAGCACTCATACCACTGTTTAATATTCATTTTTTTGTGTTAATTGTTTGTGTTATAACTTAATTTCTGATTTCAGGTTCTTTGTTTGCTGAACAATGTTTTGCTATCTTGGTAGAGAACATGAAAATATTGCTGCTTTGCTGGAAAAATTAATGGAAGTAATTTTTTTTCTTTTTGTTGTGTTTGAATTTTTCATGCTTTTCAACTGTTGTATTATCATTTCTTTTGTTATTGAACTTCCTGTATCAAGATTTTTGTTAGTTATTATGTTGTATGACTTTATTGATAACTTTGTGAAATTAAACTTGTTATTTTGTTGCATATGTTTTTGTTGAAAATAACATAGGACAGAGCTTTTAGTAATGGGAAATAACAAGAACAGAATACTTTTTTTTTAATTGAAAAACCGAACAAACCGAACCAAACCAAACCGATTTTAATTGGTTTGGTTTGGTTCGGATGATTTCAGTAAAAAGACCGAACCAAACCGAACCGAACTACTAATATAAAATCGGATCGGATGGCTTTTCCGTAAAAAACTGAACCAAACTACACCGCGAACACCCCTAGGCGAGACGCAACAACATCCAAGGAATAACCCTCTTCAATTTCTACATTTCGCAAACCCATAACTGCTTTAACGATTTCATCTTTCTCAACTCGATCAAGAATACCAATTAATTGCAAAATGGTATGAACAACACAAAAAACATAAATATTAATTGTAAATAAGCACTATCCTACATTCAAGTCAAACATTACAGTATAATAGGTAAAAGATGGAATTTAAACAACCGAACCAAGATAAGAAAATGAAAATTCCTTCTACTCCCTTTATTCAGTAGTACAACTCTGACATTGTGACATACTTTTTCTTTGAATACACCCACCATATATATTGAGCTAAAGTTTCCATTATTTTTCTTCAACATCCGGAATTTGATTGCCCATGATTCATTGTCCTTCCTTCCTAATTCCTCAACAAAAATAACATATACACATACAATATGATAAAAAAAAGACTAAAAAATGTAGCTTTTGTTACCTAGTAGCAAGAAACAGGGATTTCAACAGTTGATTTTAACTGAGCATTTTCAATAATACGAGTATCAACAAACTTCAATCTTCTTCTTTTGAGTATAATATCACTCTTCTCCGCGTGCAATCCAATGCAAAAGGAAGAACCACAAAATTCAGAACCCGCATCGCCATGAAAACCCAAAAATAGAACCTTCAAATAAAAGGAACCAACGCAAGCAAAGTAGCGCATAGATGAAGGAGCAAGGACAACTTACTTGGAGGGAGGACGAAGGTAGCTCTGACGACACAGGAAGCAGTGATGGCAGCAATGGCTGGAGCAACAAAAACTGCAATGATAGAGCAACCAACGCGACGCAAGAAGCTCCAGCCGAGTCCACGCAATCTTTGGACGCTATGGGTTATGACTAACGCTGGCGGAGGAGGCTGCTGAAGGTGGTTTGGGGGGAGGGGAGAGAGAGAGAGGAGTAGGTTAGAGAGTGTGTGTGTGTAATTTGAAAATGAGAGAGGAAAGATTTCATGATTCAAATTTAGGACAAGATTATCGTCGGATTTATCGGTGAATAAATCCAACAGTAACGCTTTACGAGTGACTAAAACGCAGCGTTGCACTAATTAGGGTTACCGGCGAATTTTGTTCGCACTAACTTTTTTCCCTTCCAATTATTGCTGGCGAATTTACTATCAAAAATTTGAATCCGCCGGTAAATTTGCCGCTAATGTTCGATACTAAATACAACAGTATTCAGCATTTTTAATTGGCAGCAAATATAAATTTTTAATTGGTGAAATTTTGAAGCTTGTTACCGTCAGATTTTTTCCTCGATAAATCTGACGGTAATATATTATTTATTCTTAATAATTAAATTAATAGTATTCGGCGGATTTAACCGACGGTAAACTTAAATTTTAATTTTTAATTTTTTTTGAAAATTTTATATATAATTTTAGATATTTAAATTTAATAATTTTTAAACTAATAACATTCAAAGTTTTAGAATTTCTTATAACAATTTGTTTATAATTTTTAGTTAAAAGTCTACAAATAAATTCAAATATCAAAGTTTATTATTAAAACTAAAAAAAGAAAAGAAAATTCAATGATGCAGGAAAATTAGTTTTGAAATGCACCAAACCCTCAATTACAAAAATTGAAGAAAATTAAACTAGAAATCGAAAGAGTAATACTGACAATGAGTATTAGAGATTAACCTATACTAATACTACTATATCATAGAGAATCAACTATACCAAACTATTTACCACACTTGTAAGTTGCAAGACTACCCAGAAATTAAATCCTCAATAATTGCAAGTGTAATATTTTAATATTGAGAATTGACAAAACAAAAAGACACTGACAATAGCTATATTACATTTGTCATTCTCTCTGAATTTTATTGCAATAGTATCATATGATTCCAAATTAATGAAGCTGTCAAACTGCAAATTTACAATGAACCATGGATAAATGATTTACTTAACATTTAAAAACAGATTTACGCAGCCATTTTAAGACTTAAATCCATGACCCTCCAGTTCAAGTCACAATGCTGCATATCAGTATATCAAATGAATTTCATCGAGCAAATTTTGTGCTAGTAAAATTAAAATAAATTTTAAAATAGAAAATATTTAAATCTTCCAACAAAACAATTCTGACATAATTTATAGCTTCCAACAAAATAATTCACCACAAAATGAAAAATTAAAAATCACAAACAACCTTACCAGTTCTAAATTATTTAATAAGCAAATAGTTAATAACAATAATAAGTAATTATCCCATCTAGGCAGCTCAACAGCAACATTAATATTAGGATGAGGATGATGAGTTGTCCAAGAAAATACAACACACAAAAAATTTACTTAAAATAATTTCATGTTAACGAATAAGAACACTAAAATAAAATTTATTGTTGATAATAATAAAGAAAAATACAAACACACATTAATAAAATAGAGCCAATGAAAAAAGTAACTGAATTATACACTTTTGCACTTTGGAATGTCAATTTCACATGACACCTCTAACCCCACTAACAAGACCAATCCAAATAAAAATTACGTAACTAATTAAAATTCGGAGTTGAAAACAAAATCGAAAAGTAGGATTAACGTTCAAAACTAAAAGCGGCTAGAGTTTAAAATTAGAAGTGTCTGATCTTCTAGAATTTTTTTGTCTTTTTTCTCCTCCTTTTTTATTTAGATTATAAAATTTTATATTGAGTTTAGATTGAAATCCATTTTCTATTGAATCTTTATCATCTCGACTTGTTAGTCTTTGTTCAAAAGCGTGTAATGAGCTTATTAACTCTGTTAGTGTTAGCATCGATAAATTTTTAGTATCCTCAATTATAGATATTTTAGGATCAAATTTGGACAGCAAACTAATGAATATTTTTTACACTATCTTTTTATCGGGTAAGTCCTCTCTATAAGCTTTCATTTCAGTTACTAAGCTCATTAATCTTGTATAGTAACTTTTTATTTTCTTAGAAGCTTTCATTTTTATATTTACATATTGCTTCCTTAGAGATTGGAGGAGGATTGTGCATACCTTTGTGTCGCCTCTAAACTCTTGCTCTAAGTTTTTTCATAATTCTTTAGCTGGTGATATTCCTCTTATCCTTGAGAAGATGATGACAAGTCATCTTATGCTAGTTTCACAAGCATTTTTCACTAGTTTTCATTAGGTTTTATGTACTTTCTTAAGCAAGAAGTAAGCAATTGGATTGGAAATTCATGCATCTCCTAAGTCAAGTAAACATGGTTGTTATTGAGCTTTTTCATAAGGTTTTGAGCTACTTTTAATGGATGTTATGAATGATTGTTAAGATTATAGCAAACTTTAAGGCATTTTGTTTGATTGATTGTAGGAGAGAATGAGGCAAGAAAGAAGAGGAAAAAGCAGGGGAGAAGCAAGCAGAGAAAGTAACGTTGGTGGCCAAGTTGGTCCACCAATGCTACCTCAAACATGGGAAGCAATTGCAAAAGTGGTGCCTACGTTGGAGGGAACGTTGGCAAGCCAACGTTACCCCCAACGTTGTTCATATAATGTGCTTTCTGGAAAATGAAAAAATTGCAGCGACGCGTACGCGTACTATGCGCGTACGCGTGGATTGGAAATTTTGACAATCCATGCGCATGCGTAGATTACGCGCAAGCGTGGATAGAGCAACATTGGCACTCCAACATTGAGACCAACACTAATGGCAACGTGCACGATCTAAGTTCCAAAAAGCTTCATTTTGAAAAAGTATAATGATGCGCATGCACATGCAACGTGTACGCGTAAACTAATTTGACAATCCACGCGCACGCATGGATGGAGCAACGTTGGAGGGAACGTTGCCACTCAAACGCTGAGTCCAACGTCTTCGCAAGGCTTTCAAAACTGGAATTTGAGGATTTGCATCCACACACACGCGTATAGTATGCGCACGCGTGGATGAGTATTCTGACCCCAATCACACAGAAGCGCAGGTCACGCTTATGCGTAAAGTGGCAAATTACGCAATCCACGCGTACGCGTACATGCCACGTACACGTGGATATGCGAACGTTGGCACTCCAACGTTGATGACAGAACTAGAATCCAATTTTTCACAAGAATGTTTGACTCAACGTTTGGCTGAAAACATTGACTCCAACTTCAATACCAGAAAGGCACAATTGGCACACTCCTCTCCTCAATTGCGTTTGGCGCCAACCCAATTAACCCCAACAAGGATCAAGAGGCCCAATCCAAGAACCTGAAGGCTCAATTGAAAGTGTATAAATAGGAAAAAAATTGATTTAGAAGAAGGGCTGGTGAGTTAGGAATTGGAGTAGAAAGTTAGTTAGATCTAGAATTGTATTTTCTTCTGCATTTTTCCTTTGAACACTTCTCTGTAGTTTTCTGTTTTCCTAGTTTTACTTGAGCTATGATGAACTAAATCCCAAATTCATTAGGGGGAGGAGCTCTATTGTAATTTCAATGAATCAATAAAATTCTTCTTCTTCTCAATTGAATTATGTAGCTATTGGGTATCTTTTGTTTTGATTGTGAATTATCTTCTCCGAAAGGAGATTTAATTCAGTGAGTGCTTGTGTGAGCCTAAGAAGGGGAATCACTTGCATTAGAATTGAAGCTCTATCCTTCACTACTCTCTTGATCAACACTATTCGGGAGGAATTGAGATCTTGAGAGTTAGTGTGGCTTATGGATGAGAGAAATGTGCTCTAACTCTTCTCATGACAATTAGATAAAGGAATTGGCAAGATTGATTGTGATTAGAGAGATTAGATTGCCAAGGAATTGGGATCCAATAAATTTTAATCCGCCATAGATCTACTCATATGATTGAGAAAGGAGTTGAGACTCAATTGATTCATGGTGGATTATAGTATCTCCAATCCCTGATGAATCACTTCCCTTGAATTTCTTCATTTTAGATTTCTCTGATTTCAATTTTCAGTTAATTTGACTTGCTGTTTACTTTCTCGCACCCATTTCCCTTTACGATTCATGTCATTTAAGTTTCCTTGCACTTTAAATTCTACAATTCAACTTTCTTGCACTCTAAGATTTAGTTATTTACGTTTCTTGCAATTTAAGTTTTAGCTCTTTTAGATTTCTTGCACTTTAAGTTTTAGCAATTTACCTTTCTTGCCATTTAAGTTTCTGGTATTTTACTTCTAGCATTTCAATTTCCTGCAATTTACCTTCTGTCAATCACAATTCACTCAAATCATAATTTGTTAGCTTAGCTAAATCTATCACCCAACTAAAGTTATTCAATCCTTCAATCCCTGTGGGATTGACCTCACTCTTGTGAGTTATTACTTGATGCGATCCGGTTCACTTGCCGGTTAGTTTGTGCAGAAATCTAATTTTTCTGCCATCAAGTTTTTGGCGCCGTTGCCGGGGATTGATTAGATTGACAATGATTAAGTAGGTGGTAATCTAGATTAAGCATTTTTCTTTGTTTTTATTCAGCACACTAACTGTTTGTGATTTTGCTAGCTCTAACTTCACTTTAAGCAACAGAGTGTTCTGTTTGTGTTGTTGGTTTATTTGTGTTGTATGCCAGGAGGGAGAAGAGGTGAATCCACCTCATTTGATTCTGAGACAGAGAGAACATTCTTGAGATTGAGAAGAGAAGCAAGAGGGAAGGGAGTAATAGGATAAGAGGAAACAGAAGAAGAAGACCAGGAAATGGAGGAGAATCTCCAAAATCCTCAAGGGGAGGTGGCCAACAATAATGGTCAGCCTCAGAGAAGAGTCTTAGCTTCCTATACCATCCCCAACCCAAGGAATTGTGGGAGTAGCATCTTAACTCCCAATGTCCATGCTAATAACTTCGAACTCAAACCTCAACTTATCACATTGGTTCAGAACAACTGTCAATATGGAGGAAGTGCTACTGAAGATCCAAACCAACACCTCTCTGTGTTTTTAAGAATTTGTGACACTGTCAAAACCAATGGAGTCCACCCTGACATCTATAAGCTTTTGTTATTCCCATTCTCATTGAGAGACAAAGCCACACATTGGTTAGAAACATTCCCAAAAGAAAGCATCACCAATTGGGATGATCTAGTCAATAAATTCCTAGCTAAATTTTACCTTCCTCAAAGAGTCATCAAATTGAAAACTGATGTGCAAACCTTCAGACAGCAAGAAGGAGAGTCATTATATGAAGCTTGGGAGAGGTATAAAGCTTTGATTAGGAGGTGTCCAAAGGGAATATTCAGTGAGTGGGTTGAGCTCCAGAACTTCTACGAAGGCTTGTCCTTAAGTTCAAAGAAAGCATTGGATTACTCTTCAAAAGGATCCCTACAAATGATGAAAACTGCTCAAGAGGCACATGATCTTATAGACATGGTGGCAAAAAATGAGTACTTCTACTCCTCTGAAAGGCAAGCAGCTCCAAAGAGAGGCGTATTTGAGCTTGAAAGAGTTGATACAATCTTGGCTCAAAATAAGATTATGCATCAGCAACTTCAGCAACAAATAGAAATGATGTCAAAAAGGATGGATGGCTTGCAGCTTGCAGCAGTGAGCACTACAAATCAACCACCAGTTGTGTGGGGGCAATAAGAGGAAAGTTATGAGGAGCAGCAGCCTGAACAAGTGCAATACATGCATAATCAAGGAGCTGGACAGAATGAGTTTTATGGAGACACCTACAACTTATCCTGGAGGAACCACCCCAATTTGAGGTGGGGAGAGAACCAAAACCAGCAGTCTTGGCAGAGAAACTCAAACCAAAACAACTTCAGAAACACAAACCATCAAAACCATCAAAACACTAACCAAAATCCATACAGAAAATCATAAAATAACCATCCTGCATCCACTTTCTACCCACCAACTAACCCAACAGCCAACCAAAATAACTATCATCCACCATCCACATCCCACACTCAACCACAACCACCCCAAGAATCTCAAAGAATCTCCAACTTGGAGATGATGATGGAGAAAATGATCAAGCATCAAGAATTGGCCAACAAGAACCATGAAGCTTCACTGAGGAACCTGGAGAGACAAATTGGACAATTGTCCAAGCAAATAGCAGCTGAAAGACCAGCCAATGCACTACCAAGTGACACCATTCCCAACTCCAAGGAAGAATGTAAAGCAATTCAACTAAGGAGTGGAAGGACATTGGAGAAGGATAAGGCTAACAGCAAGGAAGAAGTGGCAGAAGAGGAAAAAGATCAAGAGAATTCCAAGAAGAAGGAGGAGGAACCATAAGCTTCAAAGAAGGGAAAACAAGTCATGGTAGAGCAGCCACAAGAATAGAGGAAGGGAGTAAAGCCTTTCATTCCTCCTCTGCCATATCCTCAAAGGTTGCAAAGAGAGCTCAAAGATCAATAATTTCCAAAGTTCTTGGAGGTCTTTAAGAAGCTGGAGATTAATCTTCCTCTTGCTGAAGCATTGGAGCAGATGCCTCTATATGCAAAATTCCTAAAGGAACTCATTAACAAGAAGAGAAGCTGGGACAAAAAAGGAACTGTGATCCTAACCCAAGAGTGTGGTGCTGTGATTCAGAAAGGCCTGCCCCCAAAATTTAAGGATCCTGGAAGTTTCTTTCTATCATATACCATTGGCAACATGTCAATTGGTAAGGCCTTGTGCGACTTAGGCTCAAGCATCAACTTAATGCCACTCTCCATGATGAGAAGGCTATCCATTGAAGAGGTGAAGCCTACAAGAATGTCTTTGTAACTAGCTGATGGGTCACTTATCAGACCCAGTGGAGTAGTAGAGAATCTCCTAGTTAAGGTGAAGAAGTTCATATTTCCAGCAGATTTTGTGATCCTAGATTTAGATGAAGAAGGAAATGATTCCATCATATTGAGAAGACCTTTTCTAGCCACAGCAAGGGTCATCATAGATGTAGAAAAAGGAAAAATGATCTTGAGGGCACATGACGAGCAAATAATCCTCAATGTCTTTAAGGAGACGCAGCATTCTACTGAAAACAAAGATTGCATGAGGATCGAGGAAGAAAACTTGAATTGGAAGGAAAAGCCCAAAGAATCACTCTTCAACTCACCTTTGGTAAGAAGGGAAGACATTGAATAAAAACAAAAGGAGCATGGGGATAAGAAAGCTGAGGAAGGATTGCAGAAAGAAGCCACAAATTTGATCACTAAGAAGAAGGCCCCTGACATAAAGCCTGCTGCCAAGAAAAGAAGATCATCAGAGAAAGAAAAGAAGAACAAGAAAAAGACTCCCAAAGGGTGGAGAAACAAGAAAATCCCAATTGAAGGACTCTCAGAGGGAAACAAAGTAAAGTTGATTTACCAATAGTTGGACACACTTCCACACTCTGACGATTATTACACTGTGAGCAAAATAATCTCATTGGAGCATGCAGAAATCGTTCATCAAAATACAGGACAAAGGCTCACCGTGAGAGGAGACAAGTTGAGGCACTATGATCATCAACCACCATAACAGAGAACCAATGTCAAGCTAGTGACAATAAAAAAGCGCTCCATGGGAGGCAGCCCATGATTTAGATTTCTTACTCTTACTTCTTTTATATCAATAACTAATGGTTCTTCTAGCATGAATTTGAGCTTTCATGGGTAGTTGTGATGACTGCATACATCATTTTAAAGCACATGCCTGATTCCTAAGTTTGGTGTGCCTCAAGGCACTCTAAAATGGCTTTCCAAGCATGATGATCATATAACCATCTTAGGATATATACTCATTCATTTTATTGAAAGTATATAGCTAAACATTAAGTTTGGTGTTCTACATGCGCTATGAGTCTCAAGAAAGTCACATCTGTTCTCAGACTCAAATTCATGAAAAGATAAACAATGTCTTGCATTATTTTGTGAATTTACTTTTTTAAAGTAGAAAATAAAAGGTTCCCTGAGATGAGTAAACTAACAGTGACAAAAATAAAAATTTCACATGAATTATTTGATGTAAAACAAGTTTGGTGTCCACCAAAACTATGTGTACTCACATATAGCACGGTTAGTTATTCATGTACAAGGAACATGTGACCAAGTTTTTCTTTATTTCTTTTATCTAGTTATTAATTCTATTACCGTCACTTTTCAAAATTCAGATCTTGTTGCTTATTGTTGCTTTGTTTAAAATGGATAGGTTTGAAGAAGATTGAGGCAAGGACAAAGCCATACATGATACGGTTGTCACAAGGTGAAAAAGTGAGTCACATGTGCTTGGAAATTGATCTTTGGGAAGCACAAATCTGCAAGGCTCAGCACCTAGGAAACCGAACCATATGCCCAATGAAGAGGTGGTTCTTGTCTTTATTCAACTCCACATACACACCATTCATTTCCACATTCTCAAGAGCATATTCACCATCCATTCTTCAATAGTTTTGCTATAAATAAACCCCACAATATCACTGTGTTGCACACTTCCAACCTTACTTCTTTTTGCATCCAAGAGTGTAGTTATTACATTCCTTGAGAACATAAACCAGTAACCGTGTTTAGCTTGCTTCTAACCATACTCATTCCTTTTGACTTCATATCCTTGCTTCACCATTAAGCCAAACTCTCACTCCACAAGCCACATTAGTCACCTTTCCTCACCATCCCTCATCCCTCTACTCAGCCAACACTCAAAACAAGTCATGGCGTCTTCATCAAGCTTCAAAAGAAGGAGAGGAAAGGAACCTGTAGTTGAGGAGAGTGAAGACACTTATGATCAATGAAAGTTCAAATCACGGCTCCACCAAATGCAATTTGAGTGGATGAAAGCCAAAGGGATACTTCCAGAGATTCCTTTTCAGTTTCCCGATGATGAATGCCTAGAAATAAGAGCCAAGATCAGAAAGAGGAAATGGGAGGCTCTTACCTCACCAATCACCAGGATCAATGCAAGCATCATATGGGAGTTTTATGCCAACATGGCAAGGCTGGATACCACCATTGCCCCACCTTTCAAGAGTTATGTAAGGGGTATGGAGGTGGATTTTAGTCCAAAAATCATCATGAAGGTCTTAGGACTAAGGGCTGCACACTTTGATGAACCAGGTTATCAAGAGAGAATAAATGGTGATCCAGATTATGATGAAATTGCTGGTGATATTTGTGTGATTAACACTGACTGGGAGAGGGACAATCATAGAAGGCATAAACATTTGAAAAGAGGAGATCTCTCCCCTGAAGCAAAAGGGTGGTATGAGCTTATAAGGAGGTCAATTTTGGGCACTGTAAATACCTCGGAAGTCACCAAGAAAAAGGCTGTCATGCTACACTGCATTATGGTAGGAGGAGAGATAAAGATTCATGAGATCATTGCAAAGGATATTCAAAAGATCTCAGAGAAAAATTCTGCTAATGCCTGGCTACAGTACCCAAGCACCATTATGCAGTTATGCATGAAAGCCAGGGTACCACTAGAGGATGAAAATTCAATATGGTTGAACCCAGGCGAGCCAATGACTCTAGAAAGAATGATGAATGTCACAGCTGCCTAGCAACGGAGAAGACCATAGAGGAGAAGAAGAGAGGAAGTGCAAGAGGAAGAACAACAAGGGGAGCAACAGGTAGAACAACCATTTCTGGGACAAGCTTCTAGTGCACTGGATTTAAGCCAGATTCAGAGTGCCATTGTAGAAATGTCCCAGCAATATCTGAGGGCTCAGGAGCAGCAATATGAGCAATTTCTGAAGGCTCAACACGAGCAATATATGAGAGCTCAGGAGCAGCAAGAGAATTGGCAGCTGAAAATGATGGAGCGACAAGATCAGCTCGAGGAATGTCTCCAAGATTTGGTGCAATGAAAAAATTTGTATCATACAGTTGGGGAAGCCCGGAACATGGACAGAGTGGAGTACGATGTAAACACTCAAGCAAGTCTAGACTATCTCACCCGCAGCATACCACTGATGAACAGAAAAATCAAATCATATCCAGAATGTACTGAAGTAAAGGAAGTACACATGGCTAAAGCAAAGAGCAATCAGGAAAGAATGAAGCAACATTTGGTGGATGCTGGACTATGGGATGAGGAGAGATTTGGGACTGCAAAAGAGTTAGAAGAAAGAAGAAGGAAGAAGAAGTAAGATGCGAAAAGCAAAGGGAAACAACCAGAGGATTGAAAGGTGGTGTTACTCTTTGTCTCTCAATAAGAAAGAACATGCTTTTATTTTAACTTTACGTAGTCTGCATTCTGTCGTCTGTTTTCTTTAATTGTCAAAAAAAAGAGAGTGTTCTGGTTTAAGTGCTTGTTTTCATCTCCATCAACTTAAACGTTATGTTTTGTCCCTTTTGCTTTTTGATTCAATGAGAAAATGGTAGAAATAGAAAGTAATTGTCCAATATGGTGAAAATAAGAATGAGGATCAGTGGTGGTAATTGCTTGACTAGTTTAGCAAGTTCAAGAATAAAGCTACAGGATAGAATGTCTCTTTTTAGTGTAAACTTAAGTGCTATGTGAATCTTTGACAAATAATATCCTTGGAAGAAAATAAAAAGAAGAAGGAAAGAAAGAAAAGCCAAGAATTGGCAACAAACAGATGAAATAAATAAAGAATAAAAGCTAGACACCAATAACTTGGACCTTACGACACATGCCTGTGGTGTCTCTGTGCTAGGATCTGCTTGGATGATTAGGTTCTAAGGAGTGTTTTAACACTTGGTAACTTGGGTTGACTAACCCGGGATTATCAACCAAAAGTCCATTATCAAGAGCAACCTAGTTACAAGACATTTAGTAACCCAAAGAGGTGCTGGGCATCAATGTTCTTAAGAAGAATTGTGAGCCAAGTGTCTGTAGTGGAGATATGTTGATTGAAAATTAAGCCAAAAGGCAGCTACAACACTTGACACTAAGCTCAAATTTAAAAATAAGTCTCTAAAGCAAAGGAAAAGAAGAAAATTCTAACAAGGATCAATAAAGAATAAAGGTTTCATCACAGCAACTCTTGTTAGCACTTAAAGGAGCATTTTATACCTGGAAGTTGTAATATCTAGACTACATTTTGTCTGCATAAAACCCCATGATCCACATTCACTTACTTGCTCATAAGGACATAGATGCTAATCTGTATTCATTCTTTTTTCTCATGTTTTAGCGCTTGCTTGGGGACAAGCAAGATTTAAGTTTGGTGTTGTAATGACAAGTCATCTTGTGCTAGTTTCACAAGTATTTTTCACTAGTTTTCATTAGGTTTTATGCACTTTCTTAAGCAAGAAGTAAGCAATTGGATTGGAAATTCATGCATCTCCTAAGTCAAGTAAACATGGTTGTTATTGAGCTTTTTCATAAGGTTTTGAGCTACTTTTAATGGATGTTATGAATGATTGCTAAGATTATAGCAAACTTTGAGGAATTTTGTTTGATTGATTGTAGGAGAGAATGAGGCAAGAAAGAAGAGGAAAAAGCAGGGGAGAAGCAAGCAGAGGAAGTAACGTTGGTGGCCAAGTTAGTCCACCAACCCTACCTCAAACGTGGGAGGCAACTGCAAAAGTGGTGCCTACGTTGGAGGGAACGTTGGAAAGCCAACATTACCCCTAACATTGTTCATATAATGTGCTTTCTAGAAAATGAAAAAATTACAGTGACGCGTACGCATGCTATGCGCGCACGCGTGGATTGGAAATTTTGACAATCCACGCGCACGTGTAAATTACGCGCAAGCGTGGATAGAGCAACGTTGGCACTCCAACGTTGAGACCAACGCTGATGGCAACGTGTGCGATCTGAGTTCCAAAAAGCTTCATTTTGAAAAAGTATAACGACGCACACGCACATGCAACGCGTACGCGTAAGCTGATATTTTGACAATTCACGCGCACGCGTACATGCCACGCACGCATGGATGGAGCAATGTTGGAGGAAACGTTGCCACTCAAACGCTGAGCCCAACGTCTTCGCAAGGCTTTCAAAACTAGAATTTGGGGATTTGCATCCACGCGCACGCGTATAGTACGCGCACGCGTGGATAAGTATTCTGACCCCAAGCACGCAGAAGCGCAGGTCACGCTTACGCGTAAAGTAGCAAATTACGCAATCCACGCGCAAGCGTACATGCCGCCTACGCGTGGATATGCGAACGTTGGCACTCCAACATTGAGTCAAACATTGATGACAGAACTAGAATCCAATTTTTCACAAGAACGTTTGACTCAACGTTTGGCTGAAAACGTTGACTCCAACTTCAATACCATAAAGGCACAATTGGCACACTCCTTTCCTCAATTGCGTTTGGCGCCAACCCAATTAACCCCAACAAGGATCAAGAGGCCCAATCCAAGAACCTGAAGGCTCAATTGAAAGTGTATAAATAGGAAAGAATTTGATTTAGAAGAAGGGCTGGTGAGTAAGGAATTGGAGTAGAAAGTTAGTTAGATCTAGAATTGTATTTTCTTCTGCATATTTCCTTTGAACACTTCTCTGTAGTTTTCTGTTTTCCTAGTTTTACTTGAGGTATGATGAACTAAACCCCAAATTCATTAGGGGGAGGAGCTCTATTGTAATTCCAATGAATCAATGAAATTCTTCTTCTTCTCAATTGAATTGTGTAGCTATTGGGTATCTTCTGTTTTGATTGTAAATTATCTTCTCCGAAAGGGGATTTAATTCAGTGAGTGCTTGTGTGAGCCTCGGAAGGGGAATCACTTGCATTAGAATTGAAGCTCTATCATTCACTACTCTCTTGATCAACACTATTTGGGAGGAATTGAGATCTTAAGAGTTAGTGTGGCTTATGGATGAGAGAAATGTGCTCTAACTCTTCTCATGACAATTAGATCAAGGAATTGGCAAGATTGATTGTGATTAGAGAGATTGGATTGCCAAGGAATTGGGATCCAATCAATTTTAATCCACCATAGATCTACTCATATGATTGAGAAAGGAGTTGAGACTTAATTGATTCGTGGTGGATTATAGTATCTCCAATCCCTGATGAATCACTTCCCTTGAATTTCTTCATTTTAGACTTCTCTGATTTCAATTTTCAGTTAATTTGACTTGCTGTTTACTTTCCCGCACCCATTTCCCTTTACGGTTCATGTCATTGAAGTTTTGTTGCACTTTAAATTCTGCAATTCTACTTCCTTGCACTCTAAGATTTAGTTATTTACGTTTCTTGCAATTTAAGTTTCAGCTCTTTTAGATTTCTTGCACTTTAAGTTTCAGCAATTTACCTTTCTTGCCATTTAAGTTTCTGGTATTTTACTTCTAGCATTTCAATTTCCTGCAATTTACCTTCTGTCAATCACAATTCACTCAAATCATAATTTGTTAGCTTAACTAAATCTATCACCGAACTAAAGTTGTTCAATCCTTCAATCCCTGTTGGATCGACCTCACTCTTGTGAGTTATTACTTGATGCGATCCGATTCACTTGCCGGTTAGTTTGTGCGAAAATCTAATTTTTCCGCTATCAGAAGATTGTCTTCGTTACAGCTTATTGGAGGTAGCATAGAGTAATATAATTTCTTTATTATTCATCCTTCAATTTTTTCTTTTCTGCAGCAAAAAGTATTGCTTGATTCTCTGGTATGGTGAATCTTTCGAGGACAACATCCCACAAGTCTTGTACTTGTAGATAGGTTTTCATTTGAGAATGTCAGTTCTTATAATTGTCTTCTGACAATATGGGCACGAGAATATTTATAGTCGAGATAGTCATGATTATGGTAAAATTTGTTTCAGTAAGTTATAATGTGATAGATATGTATAGTTGATAAGTTAAGAAGAAAGATTCTACGCCTAATAGATGACCGAACGTAGTTCTGATGTCACTATTAGTTTTGTGAAATAGATTGATGTTGGTTTAGTGTATTATAGACTTGAATTAGTGTAGTAAAAATACTAATGATAGTTTTGATGAAGGAGTACTTTGGATGAATGGTTTGAGAAGATTGATAATTATATTATTAATAAATTAAGGCGAGAATATAAAGACTAATAAGATTTTATGTGTTTATTAGTTGATTACAATGAATTCATGATGACTTATTTATAGATCTCATAAATTGGTTCATTATAATTTTTAGATATTTTCAATTTTTAGATATTGCAGATATTTTTAGATCTTTTTAGTTATTTAATTAATTAATTTATTTTTTATTATAATATCTAAATATTTATTTTTATGAAATGAGATCATAAGAATTCTAAAAAATTCTATAAATATGTAGCATAATTAATATGATTTTACTTGGATGCAAAATCTTTTACTTGAGGAAAGTGTGTATGTAAAATCCGGTTAATTAATGACTAATTAACTCATAAATGAGAATTTATTCTAGAAAGCCAAAAATATGATTTTTATGACTTAATATGATAGAGGAGATTGAGACGATAATTTCGATACCAATTTTGTAGAAATCAGACCAAGATTGGACCGAACGGGTCAAACCGGACCAACCGGACCTATAGTGGACCCTTGGCCCAACCTAACTAAACCAAAACCCTAATTTTCAGCACTCTCTCTCCTCACAACACACTAATTCACGCTGAAATGGAGTAGGAATGGGGGAAGAACAGTCTCTCAAGTTCTAACCCTTGTTTAATCTTTAAACTACCATAACTTTTGATCTAGGGCTCCAATTGTCGCACCGTTTATGACCACACGTTCACCGTGAAGAGCTCTACAAAACTCATACAATCAATTTTGAGGTAAGCCACAATTTTCTCTTCTAATTTCCAGCCTTGATTTCGAATTTTATGGTGAAAAGTGTTGAGTTTTTGGGCTCTTTGTTGTTATAGGACCCAACTCTCTTGAAGGAGAAGGTTAATCTTGTCTCCTTGAACCTTGGGTGTAGTAAGATTCTCAACCATAGTATAATTTGTTGTTCTATGATGTTTGGGTATTGAGATGTTGTGTTTGGGTATGATAATTGTGGCTTAGGAAGTGTGTATGTGAATATTGAAGCTTGATTGAGATTTTGGAAAGTTTGGAGAAGGGCTTTGGTGTGTCAAAAATCCATTCTTGGTGGTTTTGGAACCTTGAGAGCTTGTGAAAAAGGTGATTTGGAAGTGCTCCGGTTGAGCGGAGAAATCGGCTAAGGTATGGTCTCGATTTCCTGTATCTAAAATGTAATGTGGTGGGAAAAACTTAGGCTAGAGGCCCTAAGATAGGGATTGAATTGTTGAGGTTGTTGAATGGTTGAGATATATTGTGTGGTCATATATATGATTATGAATATTCATGTTTTGATGGTATGATGTATGAGAATTATGCATGTTTGATATATGCTTGATGATTGATTGAGGTTGAATTGTGGATAAAATCATGTTGATGGTGAGGGTGATATTGATTATATGTAATGATGGTTGATTGGATATGGTGTTGTTGGAAATGGGGATGAGAAAGAGTATATGACATGAAAATATGTTTGAAGTTGTGTTATTTGAGTGAAATGGATTAAAATGATGGGATGGTATTTTGTCATTGTTGATAAACATGTTAATGTATGAGTTGAGGAGGTTTGAAGTGATTTTAGCATGTTTTAGTTGATTTCAAAAAGGATTGAAATTGGTTTGTTTTGAAAATGGCACTTGTGGTTTTGTATGAAAATATGGTTTTTGGGCATACTTTGAAGGAGCATAACTTGAACTCCAGATTCTTGTTTTGTGCCAAACTTGTTTAAAAATGAATTTGGATCCGGGATGTTTATGCCATTCAAAGAACGGGCAAAAAATGATTTGAAACGGAGAAGTTATGCCCGTCGGAAGATTGGGGTTTGAAACTGTGAATTCTGCAGCTTTTAACTTAGAAAAATTTTTGGCAGAACGCGCACCCACGCGTGCGCGTGGCCTACGCATACGCGTCGATGGGCTGCACCAAATGCTCAGCCAACTTTTCGAGAGTTGTGCGAGAATTGTGCTAGTCTTGTGCGTGGGGCACAAATGCAACCACGCGTGCACGTGGCTATCGCGTAGGCGTCCCTTGGCTGTTTTTCCATCCACGCGTGCGCGTGGGCGACGCATACGCGTCGATACACTTTTGGCTTTCCATGCGTGCGTGTGGGCGACGTACACGCGTGACTCTGTTTTCATCCCAAAGTTGATTTTTGAGTTTTAAAAGCCAAATTTCATACTTCTAAGCCTCCGATCTCACCCCTTATGTCTTAAATTATTATGATATGCCTAGCGATGGGAAAAGAGCTAGGGGATGTGGTAACTTGTGAATAAAGGAAGGGGATAACTAATGATCAATGATGATCAAATATGATCGTATGAGATACGGAGGATGGCGGTGGAAGTGCTTTTTGTGCCATGGGACAAAAGGCTGTGATTGTTAATGAATTGGCTGGTTATGGATTTAACTATGAGCCTGATGGCTGGGTTATTGCCGAGTTACGACGGAGCCATTATTGAATTATGGCTGAGTATGAAATTCATATATGCTTATTGATTGAAATGTGAATTGTTGCACTTCCACTATCTGAGATACGAGTTTCCCTGGGTGAAAGCAGTGGCTAGCCACCACGTGCTCTAGGTGGAGACTCGATACTCTGCTGACCCTATGTCGTAAGTGTGGCCGGACACTGTGAAAGTTCCGGATGAGCTCGCCCCCGTGAATATACACCAGTGAGGGTGTTGGATATGAATTGTGATTTATGTTGAGTATAACTCGAGTTGGGGATGCACGACAGAGGGACAGTCCAACGGTTAGCTACCGGGACTTGTCGGGCTGGCTTTGTAACCGACAGATGAGACTCATCAGCCATTAGGACAGGCATACATCATATGCATATTATGTGAATTGTTTGAGATTGCCTAATTATCTGCATATTACTTGCTAATTGTCTAAATGCCATATCTGCTTCCTATTTGTATATCTCTTGTCTGATATAACTGTGTTTGCCACATTATACTCCTGCTGGTGGTTGGAAGGTCTGAAGGATTTGGAAAGGGGAGTATTAGTTAGACTGAAGATCTTTAGTCAGTTGCCATTTATGGTTTAGACTGTTTATAAGCTTTGATTTATCTGGTGGAAGTTCTAGGATTGCCTTCGACTTTCCCAGGATATTACATGTTAAATATATCGGAACTGTTACCATGCTGGGAACCTTCCGTTCTCACCTATGCAGATTTTGTGGTTTTCAGATGCAGAACGTGAGGCTCCTCACCGAGGCATGTTGGAGACTTCTGGATTAGTGAAGATCCTTTGTTCTCGAGACTCTGTTTTGGTTTATGTGTTTTGCTAGATACTTGTTATCTCCACTAATAATACAAACTGTGATGACTCCTCTTAGAGGTGGTTTTTGGAGAATAGGTTTTGTATTTATGTTCCTTTGGGTTTCCTTGGGGTTTCTCATTTTATTTACATGTATATATTTTTTATGCTCGGACTGGTTATTTTCACAACCGGATTTTGAGTTTTGATATTCATGTTTTTGGCACTCCTTTATATATATAATCTCGCGATGGCTTATCCTTTATGCATCTCGTTACGTTATCGATCGGAGTGTTGCGCTTTCGAGTTGCGATTTTGTTTTACCCCTTCTCAAAGGCTCCTAGTTATATTCAATTTTCATACTACTATACGTACTAAATTTTATTTTAGAGGTCGTAATACCTTATCATCTCGAAATTATGACTTAAGCATAAGATTCTATATGATAGGGTGTTACGGTATATATACCTTCTGTTAGTTCTAATGTAAAGTATAGTTTATCATAATTGCTAGATTCAATTTAATTCCATTCCACACAATCATTTTTTTTCCCTTGGATATCATCACTCCACAAGTGCTGCATAATCTGTATAGTAGAGTTCTTTGATGTTACGTGGTGCTTGTGCATTATTTGGTTGGTAAAAGCGAACCCACCCCACATCTTGGAACATCAACTATTTTTGTTTATGTCTTGGTGCTCACAACATGCATAATAAATTAATAATCATATGAAAGCTAAATCTTAACAACGCATTATTCACTTCAACGTTTTTCCTCACTTCATGTGTACAGTATTCCCCATTTTAGCTAAGGTACAATCCACATTTGTAATTAAATGCGTTTCTAAATTTTGAATCCTGATTGGAATACAAGGTCTTAACTCCGGAATAGATGTTCTCCAATTTTTTTAACAATTAAAAAAATAAAGTATGATCTCTCATTGTTAGTTTTATAAGTGAAACCAATAACAAATATGAGAGAGAACAATGAAGGATTAAAAATTACAGTTTACATTTTTAATTTTTTTTTTAACAATTGAGAGGATCCATTCCCTCTTAACTCAATTAGACTGCGTTTGCTTATAGAGATAGGACACTGAAACAGGGACACTGAGATACAAAATTGTATTTGATAGATAAGATATAAACAGAGACATTGTATCCAAAGACATTAAATTAGTATATTTTGTATCTATCCTAATAAAAAAGATACAGAAAGACTAACAAAAAACACAATTTATTTTTATTTTTAAGTAAGTATCGTTTGATATATTTAATTGTATAACTATATATGTTTAACTCATTTTTAATGTGTATTTTATATTTTACATATATTTTATATTAATAATTAATTTTAGTAATCAATTTTAATAGACATCTCATATGATTGGTCATTAAAATATTGTTTTTATGTACAGCTTTTTATATCTTACTGGTCCTTAAGATAATTTGTCATAAAATAAATTATATTAATACACATAATTTAAAATGTCCTTCTTTATTTATTTTTTAGTAATATTTAAATGAATCTAGCAAATATATGCCCTGACACATGATAAAATTGTTAATTAAAAAAATATTTATAGAAAAATATAAAATTTAAATTCTCAATATATTTATTGTGTATTTATTAAAATAAATTATTTAAAATTTTTAATTACTAACAATTTTAATTTATGCTTTATGAACCCATGTTAGTTAAATTCTGTTTGAATTTATTATATAATTAAAATTTTGAGAAATTTTCTTATAGGTTAATTGGTAGAGAAAAATAAAAGGCAATTATTTATGTTGTCTACCCACAACCTTGGATTTTTCGCTACCACCTCTTATTGGATATAATATATAATCGATGTTTCCATTAATTTTTTCTTTTTTGAAAAGACTGTCTTTTGACTCTTTTCAGAAAATATGAACAATAATTATCAATTATTTTTCAATAATATACCTCTATAAATAACTGATGGTTTGAGAGAGAATAAGATAAAATAAAGAGAGAGGAGAAGAATAAAGTATTTAGAGTAATTGTTTAAAATATACCTGATTATTCTTTCTTCTTTTTTAAATATTGATTTTAGAATGTTACCTCATAAACCAATAATGTAGAGAGATATAACTAAATAATAATGTGATTTATACACAAATATAATATTTATAACAGATATTATGATACAAAGAAAGAAGATATTTAATTATGTGGCTAGATAGATCCCTTACTTCATGTTTTTTCTTATTTCTAATTTTATGATATATTTCATATCTACCAAACGTACATTGCATATTCTTTGCAATGAAAAAATAGGATGCATTTTAAATATATCATACTTTCAAAAATTAGTATTTTTAGCCATTGAATTTAAATATAAATTTAATTTTGGCTATGCATCTCAAATTCTCAATAGTACAATTAGGCTATGTTTGGTTTATATATGAATTCAGACAGAAATACAAAATTTTTTACTTTGATAGTTATGTACTGGATAAAATAATAAATTATAAGTATTAATATTATTCCTATAAAAAAAAAAAAACCCATCACTGTCCTTTCTTCTCTGCAACTATTATTACCACTACTATTCTTTTTACAATTATTTAACAAATTAAAAACTTCAATCGAACAAGACAACACAATATTTAACAGGTTCTTTATAATATAATTGATCAATTTATCAAACATTAATCAAAATTTATATATGTATTTTTCTTTGATTTTAGTAAATTTCTTTGCATAAACTAAAAAAAAAAAAAATCCAATTTTCATAACCCAGAAAATTGAACATACAATAAATCGTTCTTTTCACTAAAAAATTTCAATAAATTTGTTTAAAAGTTGAATCAGATAGCAAAAGACAGTAAAAAAAAATTAGACGAGTATCAATAGTTTTATAGACAATTCTGTAAGTACCTTCACAAAGGATTTTGTGCTTCAAATACCTATCGACAACTTTTTTAAAGGGATCTAGGTCTGTTATTTTTGTTACTAATGCTAACTTCACTCAAAAATTGAGAATTTGCAAGTGGGTAATCTAGATAATAAATTAGGGCTTTATCAGAAATAAAAATCGTTAAATAGTGTCTAAAATCTAAAAAAGCAGCGTTCGAATGTTTCAAAGTTTTCTCACAAATAGTGTCATCTTCACAAATAGTGTCTGAAAGGTGGAAGGGAGAAGGAAGAAGGAAGAAAATAGGGTGACTGTGCCAGGACAACGTCTGAACGACAGGAATAGTGGTGGATAAAGAAAAGAGAAGAAAGAAAGAAGAAGAAAGGGGTGCCGGAAGGAATTTAATCTAAGAAAGAAGAGGATGGAAAGATAAAATCCCCATAGTGGTCCCTAAGATTGACGTTGTGCACTAAAATCGTCCATGAGATTCTAATTGCACAAATTACGTCCCTAAGATTGGAAAAATTACACCTTATTAGTCATTGACCTGTTTTCCATTAACGACGCGCTGACGTGGCTTGATGACGTGGACCTTTGGTGATACGTGTCACCTCATGGTTTGGCCACGTGTAACGATACGATGACGTGTCGGTCAACGACACGTGGCATGCTGATGTGGATGGTTATGCCACGTGTCACAATGCTATTTGTCGACGTGTCATCCACTATGTCATCGTTACATGTGCACTAAATTAGTCCTTTACTTTTCATCAAATGACTCATTTTTGTCCCTGAAATTGAATGTCGTGCACCAGATTAGTCCCTTCATTAGTTTTTTCTCATTTTTTTTATAAATTTAAAATTCTCATTATATATTTGAATACACTAATTTTAATTTTAACTTTTCACAAGTTATTTAAATACAAGTATTATTATAAAATATTTTTAAAATTTAAGTTTTAATTATATAATTTTTTTTTACAATATTTTATTAAAAGAATTATGTGAGATATTGATATTAATTTAGTAAAGAGTGTAAGTAAAGAGTATAATAATATTCCTTAATACAATTTTTTTTAATATTTAACACTTTAATAAATATTTTAAGAATAGTTGATAAGGCACTTGTTAACTAATATAAATTTATTATTCTCATCCATTTTAAAAATGTCTAATTTTCTATATAATTGACTTCTCACTAAATTAATAAGATAGATTTATACTGTCGATTATAATAATTCATTTTATCTATAACTTAACTAGGTGGCTTTTTCATATATTATACTATTAATCAATATAAGTACTTATTGTAACCATGACTTGAACAGTATTAAAACAGATACAAATAAACACAAGAAGTAATAATAAAGTTTTGATTTTAGTTAACATGTGCTCTAATGATACAAGTTAAAATTATTAATTAAAAAATTTATTAGAAAAATTTTTATAATAAAAAATATAATTAAAATTAGTGTATAAAAAATTGAGAATGTTAAATTTATAAAAAAAAAATGAGAAAAACTGATGAATGGACTAATTTGGTGCACGACATTTAATTTCAGGGATTAAAATGAGTTATTTGATACAAAGTAAGGGACCAATTTGGTACACATGTAACGAAGACATAGTGGATGACACGTGGACAAATAGCATTGTGACACATGGCATAATCTGACACGTGGCAAAATAGCATTATGACACGTGGCGTAACCATCCACGTTAGCATGCCACGTGTCGTTGACCAACACGTCATCATACCGTTACATGTGGTCAAACCATGAGGTGACACGTATCACCAAAGGTCCACATCATCAAGCCACGTCAGCGCGTCGTTAACGGAAAACAGGTCAGAGACTAATATGGTGCAATTTTTCCAATCTCAGAAATGTAATTGATGTAATTGGAATCTCAAGAACGATTTTCGTGCAGGACGTTAATCTCAGAACCACTACGAAAATTTAGTCGAATAAAAGACAAGTTTAGAATTAAAAAAAAATAAAATTAAAATAATTTATGCCTTATAAATTATGTTTTAGTGTCTTAAATTAAAAGAAAAATAAAATATTAAAAACATATATTTTATATACTCTTATGTATTACTATATCTTAAAAAAATTTGTGTTTAACAAACCAAACGGTATACATGTATTAAAAAACAATCGCTCAATTACAAACGCGTTGAAAAAACAATATCAGAGCTTATTACCAATGATTATTTGATTAATTGTTATCACAATTTAAATCATATCATATTATTATTATTTTACATAAATTGATGGTAATATCTCAAAAAATTGTTGGTTAAGTTAGTCATTTATTAGTTAATAATAAATCTCTAAATAAAATTTAGATCTATAATATATCAATTTTTGATTTACTAGATTAAGAGATACTACGAAAAATTAATAAAAAATCATCTTAAGTTGTAAACCAATATTTTTAAGTTTAAATTTTAAAAATAGAAAATACTTTTTTATAACAATGTCTTTACCTTTTATACAGTGTTTTACTCCCGTAAAATTATACGTATCGTTGTATCAGTATAATATAAATATGAACAAATAAAAATATGATATGTGAATCATTTATACTAAAATATTTTTATACATAATTAGAAAAAGATGGAGAAAAAACATCTTTTTATTTATTTTTACATAAAACTTAAGTATTTTTATCTTTATCATTGACAAATATTACTGTTCATATCCTGACCCAACAATAGGGCCCAAGTCTAAAAGGAATTAAAGAAGCCCAATCTAAAGATTGACCTTCGCTTTCCACCGACCTTTTCGGAAGAGGTCGGATTCAACATAGACTCCTTCACGAAGAAGTTGGACTCGAGAGATAACTGGCAGATAACACTTATTCAAATAAGTAACTGCCCCTAAAATCTCTCAACCCACTTTCAGAAGGCATATCTCAACTATCCTAAGATAAATGGACGGTTATCCACCTCAAAAGGTGGAACTACTCCAACGGTGGTTATTGAATCACCACTATAAATACACTGACACCCCTCAGGTATCTCTAAGTTCCAATATTCGCTAAATTTGCTTTACTCCTTTGCTGACTTAGGTATCGGAGTGTCTTTGCAGATACCACCCCCCATTCCTTCATACACACGAGTCGGGCGGCGGCTCCCAGACGCAAACCAAGTCGGAGACCACCTCGCTCATACGTTTGAGCCAACCTTGCAAGTCCAGTTTATTAACCTCCGGTTACCCAACGTAACATTGGCGTCGTTGCCAGGGACCTGGAGTTCAACCTATGATGGCGGACAACTTGAACGAAGATGGAAACACAGCGTCTGATTCGGAGCAAGAGAATCAAGACGCTGGTAACAACGATAGGGCTATAGTCACTCACCAAGGAGCGACTAATCAACACAGAGAAGGCGCCTCAGGGGTAAAAGACCCAAAGGGAAACTCCTATGAGGGACACGAATCGGAAAAAGAGGGACAGCCCCATGCAACCGAGCTCATGGGATTGTTCCACGGCCACCAAGGGCAGCTGGAACAACTAGAACAAGAGCTGGAGCAACAGCAAAAAGCGGAGAGAAACCTGAGATGTGAGATTGAACGGTGAAAAGAGCTCAAAGAAAAGCTCTCGAGACTAGAATCCGCTCTCCGAGGTCGAAACTCTCGCAGTGACCGAGAAGACTCTCCCTTGGGGGAGAGGACCCGTTCAGTGAGGACATCATGAGGGCAAAAGTTTTTCGAAACTTTAAAATCCCTGATATGGACCTCTATGACGGGACCACAGACCCAAAGCATCACTTAAGCCACTTTAATAGTCGGATGTACCTAACCGACGCCTCTGATGCTACTCGCTGCAAGGCTTTTCCGACAACCCTGACAAAACCAGCGATGAAGTGGTTCGATACCCTCCTCCCAAGGTCGGTTACCAACTTTGATGACCTCTCATGTAAGTTCCTCATGCGATTTTCAATCCAGAAGGACAAAGTAAAGCATGCGCCGAGTCTCCTGGGAGTGAAACAGGAGATCGGAGAACCTCTGAGAGACTACATGGAGAGATTCAACAAAGCGTGCTTGGAGATTCAAGACCTGCCTACAGAGGCAGTGATTATGGGCCTAGTAAATGGACTCTGAGAAGGTCCATTCTCTCAGTCCATCTCAAAAAGGCACCCGACTTCCTTGAGTGATGTACAGGAAAGAGTTGAGAAGTACATCAACATGGAAGATAACGCCAGGATATGAGAACCAAGTTGGCGATCTGGGCACTCTCAGTCATCAAAAGAGAAAGAGAGAGAGCCCAAGAAAAAAGAAGAAGTTGGCCTTGAAAGGTCCAGGAGATATCACTCCTATACTTTTCTACGAATCTCCCTGGTTGATGTATACAGGGAGATTTTTCATACCAAAAGGCTACCTCCCTCTAGACCTATTAAAAATAAAAAAGGGGGAAGTCGTGGCGAATACTGCGAGTACCATAAGCTATATGGTCACTCAACAAAAGAATGTTATGACCTGAAAATTATGATAGAAAAACTGACCAGAGAAGGTCGGCTTGACAGATATTGCATGGAAAGGTCGGACTACCATGGCAAGAGAAAGCGAGAGGAGGAAGACCGAAAAGATCCACCACCACAAATCCTGGAAAGACATATACATATGATCTCAGGAGGATTTGCGGGAAGCGGTCTCACAAAGTCATCTCGCAAAAGGCACCTAAAGGAGGTCTACCAGGTCGGGGGTGAAGCCCCCAACCTCCCAACCATCTCCTTCACTAAAGAAGATGGGCAAGGCATTATTCCCGGACATGATGATCCGGTAGTGATAACTATGATCCTTGCCAACGCCCATCTACACAGAACCCTGGTGGATCAGGGGAGCTCGGCCGACATCCTATTCAAACCATCGTTTGATAAGCTGAGATGGGATGAAAAAGAGTTAAGAGCTTACCCTGATACCCTATATGGGCTGGGGGATACACCAATAAAGCCACTAGGTTTCAGGTATTTTTTTATTGAAAAAAGATTTTTTTTATCAACTTAACGACCCCAAACAAGCACTAAATGTCAACTGTCAAGTTAGGTAATATATTTATTTTTCATTAACAACCCTTCTCAAAAAAAAAAAAAGAAAGAAAAACAACTGTTAGTGAAAATATAGTATGATAAAAGAAATTAATAACGATCATTTATCCAATGATTTTTATTTATATAAAATCAAAATATATTTCCATAATTATGTGCGTAATTAAAATCAGACAATATTTGAGAGGAAAAAAATAGAATGGTACTAAGTGAATAAGTCATTGTTTAATTAAACATTTAACCAAGAGTCCAAAAGAACAAAAAAATATGCAACTTAAAGATCAGCTTCACTCTTCCTCTAATTCTCTCTTCATGATCCATTTGTCTTCTTCCCCTCACCTTCTTTTTTCTTTGTTCAACTTTCTTGTTTAGAAAACAAAATAAAAAATAGAAGAAAATAAGTAGAATTTTAAAAAGGATGATTTTTTTTCCTTTCTGTTTCTCTTGTTCTTTGAGAGAGAGAAATAGAAAACAGAAAAAAAAATGTAATTTTCTATATTTTTGTGTTTTTCTTCAAAGATTTATGTATTTTTTTTATAAAATTTTCTATATTTTTTATAACAAATTGTGTATTTATTTTTAAGATTTTTTTAAATAGTAGTTTTAAAAACAAAACTTTTGGAGACGTGATTATAAAATCACATTTTCACTTAATGTTTCTCTAAAGAATAATACTGAAAACATTGGACAGATATGCGCTTAAACAGTACTGAAACCTGAGCATGTTAACAAGTATTCTTTACACTTCTTTAAAAAATATATTTATAGTATCTTGATGCTTTAGCAAGTTAAAGAATATCTTTTACGTGAAAAATTTATTGAGATTATATTTTTAAGAAACCAAAATAACTCGACAGAAATCAATAACATATATAGAATAGATTTTTTGGTGCATGTCTTTGAATTTACAGGGCTCTCCATTGCCTGTGCTGCTTGACAATATAACACATCATCTCTCATAGATTAACATCCTTTTTTTTTAATTTTTGACAGTATAGATTAACATCCTTGTGAACGAATAAAGTTGATAAAAGTATCAGAAATTTTAAATTTTAATAAACATCTCTTGTGCTCAAATGTGTAACCTGTTCCAACTTCCAATAAGCTACAATTGATTTTAAATATTGACTAGGTATAAACAATGCTTAGGCATCATTCTTTTGTTTCGATACTGAAATTCAGCATCAAGTTTATTATACATACAAGTTTAGGAGGTTGATGATGTGGTGTTCCACAATTTAGACAATGAAACCCGAAATTTACAAGACGCCTCCGCCACTAAGATCATTAGAAGGAATTTAATTCAAGAACATTGAGATAGCACGTCCCTACCAATTGACCTAACAGTGAGATGACATACAAAAAGAAAAATTGATTTACATAACAATACATTCTGATTACTTGAATGAACTGAAGAAGTTGACTGTGTCATTGAGGGCCTGGATAAAATTGTCAACATCCTCCTTAGTGTTATAGAAATAGAGACTTGCACGTGCACTTGCATTGATTCCCAAGTACCGATGGAGGGGTTGGGTGCAATGGTGACCCGATCTGATAGCCACTCCATGCTGAAAAGATGTTACATCATCAATTGCAATTCAAGCCAGAAATAATTTCCAAACATGCTCAATGCAATGCTGATCATAATTCCAATGCTAAATAGTACGTTTTTTTTAGCAGGCATACAATTGCAAAAGATCATCATGATTGCTATCTATAGCTTCTTTCTTGAAAAAAATGGTTCTTGGAGAACTTTGTGTGTGGGGACTGGGGATGGTCATTTTATCCTCTTACCTGTTGATCAAGAAATATTGCAAGATCGATTGCGTGAATATTTTTAACATTAAAAGAACAAAGTGCAGCTCGTTTAATTTTTTCTGAAGGTGTCGGCCCATAAATGCGAATATTTGGGATTGAAAGGAGCCTTTCATAAAGATATCTTCCCAGCTCCACCTGTGAAATTTCACATTTCATTGGAATCAAAATAGTTAACCTTGCACCAAACAAACTGTTAATATCAACATATGTGACTAAGCACAAGCGTGGAAAGATTTATCAAATTTAATTTACAGTGCAGTTTCTCTCACATAAGTACAGATCATTTTCATTTAGAACGTATTTTGTTAACCATTTCTATCAGTTTTCCTTTTTGGGTTGTCCCCCCAAAAGAAAGAGAAAACAGTTAAGAGGAACATCAAGCTTGCTAATGCTTTTGATAGATTCATAGCATGTATCTTTCTTGTTCTTTGAATCATAGAATAGCTTGTCCTTTAAAGGATTGAAGCCTAAGTTACCTCATAATCATGTATGGTTTGCATACCAATCCCAGATAAGTAATCAATTGCTGCTCCTAAACCAATTGCTTCCCCAATTGCTGGTGTTCCGGCCTCAAATATAGGACAATCAGAGTGCATCGAATAATTAGACACAATCAACTAATAGTATGCCAAACAGAAAAAAGTTGCAAAGAGAACAACAACTACATATTATCTATCACTTATTATCTATTACTAACAGTAACTGTAGATGGTTGATCCTTTTGAAGTTAAAGGATTGAGAAGTTAAAATCTATCAGTAACACTGACCACTGAGTTAATTTTAAAAACATAGAAGCAAAGAAATTATTAGACATAGACATGCAAATTAATAGAACCACAAATTCTCTTCATCAAACTTGTGATCTCCACCCAAGGTCACATAAGACTATCCATAAGATAAGAGTCAGAAAAAGCAAGTTCACAAACCTGGATGGAGGTTTAGCTTAAGTTGAGTGATCAAGAAATACATCTGAAATCATTTCACCACCACCTAGACAAAGAAAAGGCCGAGGTTGCCATCAGTATATTAGCTTCAAAAGACAATATCATTAATCATGGTTCCAAAAAAAAAAATAGGGCTTCAATTTTATTTTATAGTCATTTTCTATTTGAACAAGAAGACGTAAGAAAAATACCGTGTCTAATTACTTACCTTAAAAGGGAGGCATGGACGGCAAGAGGTCTATTTTACCATATAAGAATCCAACACCTATAGGCCCACACATCTGGAAGAAGTATTTGACAAACTTATTATAATTGTTCCAAAGAAATACAAGCAAAAATAAGTTAACAATCCTAACCTTGTGAGAAGAAGCAACAAGAAAATCAACATTAAGGCTGTGAACATCAACTATCATGTGTGGAACACTCTGACAGGCATCTACAAGCACTTTTGCTCCAACATCACGAGCCCAGTTAGCAATATCTCTAACAGGAAGTACCGAAGCTGTACAAATATATTAAAACTAGTTCATTTTAGCTATAAACTCCAAAAGTGAGCAACAAGTACTACCAGCTGCAATGCTGCATAAAATAGAAGTCTAAAAATTGAAAAAACACAGCAAGAGAAATTAGGATGCTGTTACAGTTCATATACGATGTATGCACTGATATTTAACCTTATTAAGGTTGTAATGGAATTGAGTACTGCGCTAAGCATTAGTTTCTGCTTGATATTAATAAGATTTTTTTTAACTTATAGAATAACCAAATTTTGTGGATTCCATTATATAATAAGTTTTGGATTGCCACTTCATATTCCATTAAGGACCACTTTACAAATTCATTTGCAAAGTAAACTATCTGTTCTTAAAAGTGTGATTAAACCAAACCCTACAAAATGCTGATACAAGCGCCACTTATCAGCCTCTGTGAGACATAGAGCTCCCATTTAAACTAAAGACAATCCTTTCAGCAGCTTGGCTATTTTGGAATTGACTCTCCAAGTAATAGGTTTCGTCTCTTACCTTTTCATACCTAATATGTTTCTTCAAGTTCAATGACGGGGAAAAAAATACTAATTTGGAATGTTCAACGCTAAGTGATACCTAATTTGAAAAGTTTTGTGGAAGAACATTGAGTATGCCATATAGCAAGCTTAGAAACCTAGTGACCTTGTTGTGACATAAAAAGTTCATCAAGCCATCAACCCAAGAGGCACATGATCTTTGATGGTATACATATTGAAGTATTGTTCAATCAACATAAAGAAACATAATAAGAAATAAGAAACATACCAAGCACATTTGAAACATGATGGACAATAACTAATTTGGTCTTCCTTGACAGCAGTTCTTTCAATTTGTCCATATCTGGAATTTCATATTGGTTTAGGTTCACAAATTTCAAACCAGCCCCAACTTTTTGAGCTAGTAGTTGCCAAGGAACAATTGCACTGTGATGTTCGGCAACCATAAGTATAATCTGTAAGAATATATATATATATAGAATGGAGGATTTGATGAGGGCAAGATTTGGACATAATGGTGGAACATAAACATTAACAAGGACACCAAGACTAGGGAAATTTAATTAACTAAAAGATACCCAATGTTTCTTGATATTCAAATTTCTATTATTGAATTCCTTTTGCAAATTCAAATTAATCCTTAATACTGTCTTCAAAACTTAAGAAGACACACAAAATGATCTCAGGCTTTTGAACAATTATGTTATTTGACATTCATAAAGATATATATCATTAAGGATAATTGTTCTTACCCTGGGTCGAGCTATGCGACTCGGGCTGATTGAAGACAAAGCGACCCACCTCCTCAGGTCAGGACCCCCAACCTCTTCTCTGAAGAGTTCGGCCAAATCGCCATAAGAAGCCCAAGTAGGCCCAAACAAAGAGACACAGCCCAATCTAAAGGCAGCCAAAGCCTAGAAAGTTATAGGCGGCTCCCCTAAAAGATAAGATGACTTCACTCAAAGATAAGATAAGATAACTAACTTATCTTATCTAGAAAGGTCACTCGCCACTATAAATACACTGGAGCACCTAGGTATAACTCATACTCTGATTCTATACAAAATACCTGCTCAAAGCCCATGCTAACTTAAGCATCGGAGTCTCTTGCAGGTACCACCACCCTCCGGTGATCAAGGATCAGCAGCACCACCAGATCCAACAAGTCGGACACGACAGCTCTGGCCACCACAGCAGCTCTCATCCGAGATCGATCTTCAGTTTCAGGTAACCCTCGGAACATTGGCGCCGTTGCCGGGGACCTAGAAGTCATCCCATCATCATGGCGGACAACCTTAACAACGATCACAACTCCGGTTTGGAAGAAATAACCCTGCTTAAAAATACAGAGGCCACATCAAAAGATGCACCTCAAAACAAGGGAGATAAACAACCCTCAAACACAGAAATCTTGGAAGCTATCCGAGAACAACAGGATCGTCTGAAACAGCTCGAACAGGAGGCTGAACATCAGCGAGAGGCCGAAAGAGACCTTCGAAGAGAAGCGAGACGTCGCCGAGAGCTAGAGGACAAGCTCGCTGGTGCGGTATTTTAAAACCCACAAACTAACCGGCAAGTGCACCGGGTCGTACCAAGTAATACCTTACGTGAGTAAGGTTCGATCCCACGAGGATTGATGGATTAAGCAACAATAGTGTTTGATAGGATTAGTTAGACAAACAGAAAATAGTGTTTGGAAGTTTAAAAGCATTAACAGTAAATTTAGAATATTAAAGATAGGCAGATAAATAAGTTCGGAATAAAATATTGAGAAGGCAGTTAAGGCTTCAGAGTTATCTATTTTTTCGGATTAACTTCTCTTACTAACTATTTTAATTATGTAGGATTTAATTTATGGCAAACTATATGTGACTAGACCCTAATTCCTTAGACCTTTCTAGTCTCCTCTAAAATTCATTAACTGCCAATTTCTTGGTCAATTAATTCCAATTAGAAGCTACATGATCAAATTCCAGTTCATATGCCACAAAAATTCTAATTACCCAAAAATAAAAGGATTATATGTCACGTATCCCGTTAAATCCAGATAATTAAAATTTAGGAGAATATGTTTTCAAGCTATTGTTCAAGTAAATAGCTTTTTCAAGTTATGCAAGAACTCAAATAGAAAGAGGGTCATACTTCCGTTCCACCCAAATTCATAAGATGAAGAGCGAAAACAATTCTTAAATTATAAATCCATGCATAAATTAAAATAGAAAAAGCAATAAAATCAATCCATACAAATAGACAGAGCTCCTAACCTTAACAGTGGAGGATTAGTTGCTCATGGTAGAATGTTATGGAATACGGAATGTAAATTTGGAATAGGATGGGATCCTCCCCAAGACCTCTCAAAAGAGAGGTTTCTTCTTCCTTTTATAACTAATCCTAATAAATTTAAAATCTAATTTTTAAAATTAAAATAATATCTTTTCCTAGAATTCAAATTTGAATTTAAATCAAAATTAACTAAATAATCAAGTCTTCAATTGATGGGTGGGGCCACTTGTTTTGTCCATTATGCAGCTTCTAATCTGTGTTTTTTGGGCTGAAAACTGGGTCAAAACAGCCCAAAAATCACCCGCAGCGTTTTTCTGCGTTTTCTGCACGTGGCGCATGTCACGCGTACGCGTCGATGGTCTTTTTCGCGTGTCACGCGCACGCGTCAGTCACGCGTACGCGTCGCTGAGCAAATCTTCAAATCACGCGTACGCGTCAGTCACGCGTACGCGTCGCTCCTCGCTGCCATCTCCTTTGATTCTTGTGCTGCAGAAACTCCATCAAATTCCGCCGAATGTTACCTAAAATAAACAAAATTGTACAAAACTCAAAATAGCATCCATAGTGGCTAAAATATAATTAATTCTTGATTAAACTCAACAAATTACATGCAAATTTACTAGAAAAAGATAGGAAAGATGCTCACGCATCACAACACCAAACTTGAATTGTTGCTTTTCCTCAAGCAACCAAAACTAATGTAAGCTTAGGATGTGAATTTGCATGAGAATGAGAGTTCGATTAAGCTCATGTCTCTTCTTGTAGTGGGGTTTACAACTGTAATCCTGAATAGTTTTGGCATCTCACTTTATCCTTTGAAGTTCAGAATGATTAGCATCCATAGGAACTCAGAATTCAGATAGTGTTATTGATTCTCCTAGTTCAGTATGTTGATTCTTGAACACAGCTACTTTATGAGTCTTGGCCGTGACCCTAAGCATTTTGTTTTTCAGTATTACCACCGGATACATAAATGCCACAAACACATAACTGGGTGAACCTTTTCAGATTGTGACTCAGCTTTGCTAGAGTCCCCAGTTAGAGGTGCCCAGAGTTCTTAAGCACACTCGTTTTACTTTGGACCACGACTTTAACCGCTCAGTCTCAAGCTTTTCACTTGACACCTTCATGCCACAAGCACATGGTTAGGGAAAGCTTGGTTTAGCCGCTTAGGCCAGGATTTTATTCGTTTGGGCCCTCCTATCCATTAATGCTCAAAGCCTTGGATCCTTTTTTACCCTTTGCCTTTTAGTTTAAAGGATTATTGGCTTTTTTTGCTTGTTTTTTTTTCTTTCTTTTTCTTTATTTTATATTTTTTTCGCAAGCTTCGTATTTTTCACTGCTTTTTCTTGCTTCAAGAATCAATTTTAAAATTTTTCAGATTATCAATAACATTTCTCTTTTTTCATCATTCTTTCAAGAGCCAACAATTTTTAACATTCATAACCTTCACTATAAAAAATATGCACTGTTCAAGCATTCATTCAGAAAACAAAAAGTATTACCACCACATCTAAGTAAATAATACTACTCTTAAAATTAACTCAATTTCTCATACAATACATCACTTCTGTATTTTTTTTTTGAATTCAAGCTCAGCGAGTAATACGTGAGACATCTTTTAAAGCAATTAAGAGAAAACTAAACTAGACCTAGGATTCTAACTAATAAAGGATCATGCAACAAACAAAGAAAAAATAGCAGAAAACCGGATCATAATATAGAAAAAGAGGGGAGAAATAAAAAAAATGAAAGGAACTCAACCACCTTAATTATCCTAGCGGTCATTTTATTCTTCAGGTTGTGTTCCTCAGTGAAGATGATTCGCCTCCCTTTTGGTGCCATAGGAATAAACAGAAAACCCTTAAGCGAAGCGTCAACACCAAACTTAAAGGTTTGCTTGTCCTCAAGCAAGGAACTGAAAACAAAACAAAAAATAAATAAATAGTAAGATGAAAGAAGAATATAAAGATAAAAGAAGAAGAGAGAATTAGGATTTGGGAGGTGGATGATTTGAAATCAGGCGCTGAGGTAGTTTAATTGGGCGTCGCAAGCGACGCGGGCGCGTAAGGCACGCGTAAGCGTGGATCGCATGAATTTCCAGTGATGCGTACGCGTCGGGAACGCGTACACGTGGACGACCAGGATGGAAAAACGACGCGAATGCGTCAGGGACGCGTCCACGTGGTGGGGCTTGTGCGCCCAGCACAGTTCCAGCCCCACACCAGCATAACTCTCTGGCCAAAACACCTTTTACGCCGATTTACTCATCCACGCGTGCGCGTGCTTGACGCGTACGCGTGGAGTGCCAAAATCGCAAATGACGCGCACGCATCATGGACGCGTACGCGTGAGCCAATTTGTGCACCAGGCACACTTCCTGCGCCACTCCTTTGCAACTCTCTGTTCACTAAAATTTTTTTTTGTCCGGCTCCTGTTCTAAGATAGCTGCATGATCTCAAAAACAGTAAAAATTTAGTAAAAATCAAATAAGTAAGAAAAATACTACTAAAAAAAATAAAACAAAATAAAGCTAAAAATGAAAAGGAATGATCATACCACGGTGGGTTGTCTCTCACCTAGCACTTTTAGTTAAAGTCCTTAAGTTGGACATGTGGTGAGCTCCTTGTCATGGTGGCTTGTGCTTGTACTGATCCAGGAATCTCCACCAATGTTTGTAAATCCAATGGCCACTGGGATTCCAAACCAGGCGCATAACGCCTTCGAGCAAGTTGAAGCAAGTGACAAGGCCCCATGAGTGTTGATTGTGGAAATAAATTCTCGGGTCCCAAACCTTACTTTTATATTCGTCTCCTTGTGGATCACCATTGTTACCACCGGGTGGCAAGCGATCTGAATTCTCACAGAGACATCCAAACAACCTTCTAGACCCATTCAATTGAGCTCTACACCAATCCTTGCACTTCAATTTGGAGTATGCAACCATATTGACCCTTGCTTGACAACTCTTACCACTAACCATCTTCCTCTTACTCTTAATGCCACAAAGAGCTCTAAGTTGACCATCCGTCTCCAGTAGCCCATATTCAAGTGGGAACGTAAAGGTTAACGATAGGAATTTTACCCACTTGAATGTTGTATTGGATGGTGATGGCTTTGGGAGAGGTCTTGCAAGCTCCACTCCCTTGTGTTCTTCTTTGAATTCTTCCACTTCTTTGCAAGCTTCCTCAATTTCAACCTCTTCCTCTTGGTAGCTGTCTTCTAATTCAATCTCTTCTTCATTGCTTACCAAGGGCATGGGAGGTTGTGCATCTTCCTCCTTTGTGGGTGCATCTTCCTCCTTTGTTTTTGCATCTTCCTCTTCTTCCATGTGTGAGAATGAAAAGTTCTCTAGTTCACTGGAGTATGAACTCCTTTGATTGATTTCCTCACTTTCTTCTATAAGATCTTGTATTATTTCTCTTGGGAAGGAATTTGCTTGCTCCTCTTCCTGTGGTTTGATAATCGACTGCACATGTTTTTCTACATTTTTGACTCTCGTCTTTATATCATGTAAGAATTCTTTCATGAGGAGTTCAATATCTGATGGTATTTGAGATGAATAAGGAGGAGGTGATGGTTCTTGATAAGTGTAAAAAGAGGATGGTGCTTGGTATGGATATGAAGATGGTGGTTCTTGATATGAATATGGAGATGGTGATTCTTGATAGTTGGAACATGGAGCATTGAAGTTTCTTTGGTTTTGACTTTGCCAACTAAAATTCGGGTAGTTCCTCCATCCACAATCATATGAATTACTACTTGGGTGGGAGTAGTAACCCATGTAATCTCTCTCCATTATTTTTCCTTAGCACAACACACCAAACAGAATTAAACGCACCATATGGTAAACAGAAAAGCAAAGAAGAAAGAACAGAATTTTAAAAATTAAAATAAGAAAAATTAAAGTAAAACTAACTAGGAAACACCAAACTTAATTTCAGGAATTAAGAAAAATATTAGTGCTATTTATTTATTTAAAAATATATTTTTATTATTATTTTTTTTTATTTTTTTATTTTTTTAAAAAAAATTAAAAACAAAAATAAAACAAAACTAATAGAATATATAAAAAAAATGGAAGGAAACAGAAATGAAAATAAAAGGAAAAGAAAAATAAAAAAAAAGGAACGCCGTAAATTTTTTTTTTGAACAATCAAAATAAAAAAAATAAAACCAAAGAGGGGACAGGGGAGTGGGAAACGAGAACGGACAGCAGGGAGGGGTACTAAAGAAAAAAAAACGAAAGAAACGTAAAAGGAAAAAAAAAAGAAAAGCTAAGCGAAAAGCAGGAAAAAAAATAAAGGAAAAAATAAAATAAAAAATAACAATTTTAAGATAAAACTAAAACGTCTAATCTAAGCAATCAAATAACTAATAGTTGTTAATTACAGTCAATCTACGGCAACGGCGCCAAAAACTTGGTGCGGTATTTTATAACCCACAAACTAACCGACAAGTGCACCGGGTCGTACCAAGTAATAGCTTACGTGAGTAAGGGTCGATCCCACGAGGATTGATGGATTAAGCAACAATAGTGTTTGATAGGATTAGTTAGACAAACAGAAAATAGTGTTTGGAAGTTTAAAAACATTAACAGTAAATTTAAAATATTAAAGATAGGCAGATAAATAAGTTGGGAATAAAATATTGAGAAGGCAGTTAAGGCTTCAGAGTTATCTATTTTTTCGGATTAACTTCTCTTACTAACTATTTTAATTATGTAGGATTTAATTTATGGCAAACTATATGTGACTAGACCCTAATTCCTTAGACCTTTCTAGTCTCCTCTAAAATTCATTAACTGCCAATTCCTTGGTCAATTAATTCCAATTAGAAGCTACATGATTAAATTCCAGTTTATATGCTACAAAAATTCTAATTACCCAAAAATAAAAGGATTATATATTACGTATCCCGTTAAATCCAGATAATTAAAATTTAGGAGAATATGTTTTCAAGCTATTATTCAAGTAAAGAGTTTTTCCAAATTATACAAGAACTCAAATAGAAAGAGGGTCATACTTCCGTTCCACCCAAATTCATAAGATGAAGAGCGAAAATAATTCTTAAATTATAAATCCATGCATAAATTAAAATAGAAAAAACAATAAAATCAATCCATACAAATAGACAGAGCTCCTAACCTTAACAGTGGAGGATTAGTTGCTCATGGTAGAATGTTATGGAATACGGAATATAAATTTGGAATAGGATGGGATCCTCCCCAAGACCTCTCAAAAGAGAGGTTTCTTCTCCCTTTTATAACTAATCCTAATAAATTTAAAATCTAATTTTTAAAATTAAAATAATATCTTTTCCTAAAATTCAAATTTGAATTTAAATCAAAATTAACTAAATAATCAAGTCTTCAATTGATGGGTGGAGGCCACTTGTTTTGTCCATTCTACAGCTTCTAATATGTGTTTTTGGGCTGAAAACTGGGTCAAAACAGCCCAGAAATCGCCCGCAGTATTTTTCTGCGTTTTCTGCATGTGGCGCATGTCACGCGTACGCGTCAGTCATGCGTACGCGTCGATGGTCTTTTTCGCGTGTCACGCGCACGCGTCAATCACGCGTACGTGTCGCTGAGCAAATCTTCAAATCACGCGTACACGTCAATCACGCGTACGAGTCGCTCCTCGCTGCCATCTCCTTTGATTCTTGTGCTACAGAAACTCCATCAAATTCCGCCGAATGTTACCTAAAATAAACAAAATTGTACAAAACTCAAAATAGCATCCATAGTGGCTAAAATATAATTAATTCTTGATTAAACTCAACAAATTACATGCAAATTCACTAGGAAAAGATAGGAAAGGTGCTCACGCATCACTCACAAAGCTCGAAGTAGATCTCAAAACCAAAACTGCTCATTCCAACCATGAAGATAACTCCCGCAAAGATCAAGACCCATTCACCAAAGAGATCATGAAAGTTAAAGTCCCAAAGGACATCAAAGATCCTGATATGACCCCTACGATGGCACATCGGATCCGAGCCATCATCTCAGCAATTTCAGAAGCAGAATGTATCTCATTGACACCTCGGACGCCACTCGATGCAAAGCCTTCCCGACTACCCTAACAAAGACAGCAATAATGTGGTTCGACAGTTTGCCTCCTAGATCCATCACAAGTTTTGACAACTTAGCCAAAAATCTCCTTGCCAGATTCTCCATCTAGAAGGACAAAGCCAAACACGCCCCGAGTCTATTAGGGATCAAGCAAGGAGATCGAAAAAGTCTTCGCAACTATATGAAAAGATTCAACAAAGCGCGTCTGGACATACAAAGTCTGCCAACAGAAGCAGCTATCATGGGTCTCATCAATGGCATGCGAGAAGGACCTTTTAGCCACTCCATATCAAAAAAACATCCAACATCTCTGAACGAGGTACAAGAACGGGCAGAAAAGTATATTAACATGGAGGAGAATTCTCGATTAGGAAAAACCCCAAAACCTGGATTCTCCTACCCCTCTCGGGACAAGGATAAAGAGTCCAAGAAAAAAGAAGATCAACCCAGTGAGAAGCGTAGAAAATACCACAATTACACCCCCTTTTCGGGTATCTCTTGTGGATGTTTACCGAAAAATTTGCAACACTGAGAAGATCCCACCACCTTGCCCAATCAAAAGCAAAAGAGGAGGGGAAAGTCGGACAGAGTACTGCGAATACCACTGAATTTATGGACATCCTACTAACGAGTGCTTCGACCTGAAGAATGTCATAGAGAAATTGGCAAGAGAAGGGCGACTAGATCGGTACTTAGCCCCCAAAATGGATGAACCGAGAAAAAGAAGAAGGGATGAAGAGGTCGGACGAGTCGAATGACCACCCCACACTCCTGATAGACATGTTCATATGATAAATGGAGGATTCGCAGGAGGAGGATCTCTAAATCAGCTTGCAAAAGACACATTAAACAGGTATATCATGTCGGAGAAGGAGAGAGGTCATCTGACCTCCCCACTATTACCTTTACCCAAGAAGATGCAACAGGCATCATCCCGGGGCATGATGATCCCATGATCATTACTATCATACTAGTGGCTCAACAGGTACTATCGTGCCTGTTCAGTCGCTTTTCTATTGTTTTTAAGAAATTAATTTTATTTTTTTATTAATATATTATTTACCTTTCAAATTTATTAGATAAGTATTTTTTATTTTAATATTGACGTGACCTTATTTATATCATATTTTATTAAAATTAAAATTATTATAAAAAATCTTTAAAATATTAAATTATAAAAACTCACAATAAAGAGGTATATATATATATTATCAGAAAAAATATAATTTAAAAAATAATGATAATAACATTATCCTGATTCAAAAAAAGTATATATAAACCAAAATACATATTAGTTATTTACAAAAGATAATTTTTACATAAATATCATAGATATTCATATTTGTCTTCATCTTTTTTAAGTGGTAGGTCAAAATATGGATCTAAATATGAAAAAACCTTCATTTTTTTATAAAATAGTGAAAAATAGAAGTAATGAGAATACTTTTTTTTTGTTTTTAAATATCAAACTATAAGAATAATTAATAAACAAAATAGGAGAGTATAAAAATCATTCATAATTCATCATACACCTCCTTATCGATAACTTCTCGATTCTTGAAAAACTGTCAAATTTATTGACCATATAAATAACTATATAAACGCTTCAAGATTATTAGTTAAAAATTATGTGTAACAAAATCAAAATAAAAATTTAAAAATATTATTTACAAATTAACTATTTATAAACGTTATTAAGTTTAATTATTTATTTTTAATTGTAGTTAATTTGAGGTCGAGATAAAAATTTATATTCAAAAGACTCTTTATCTTCATACATAATTTCAATTGTTAAAAAATATTTTATTTTTCTTTTAAATTTTATATTTAATTTTTTAAATTTTCTTTAATTTCATTAATTTTTTTAAAATTATTAATTTATATTTTTATTATATCCTCTTACTATATTAAACACTATTCTTTCTCTTACTATTATTCTGTAAACACATACTTGTCATTGTCTCATCGCCATTATTATATTTTCTTGTTCTCCTTTCTCATTTTTTTCTTCTCCTTCCACCTTCTTGTCACCCGATCGTAATTAATTATCACCAAGTATTATTATCGCAACTTTTTTAATCTTGTCTATCACTTTGATTTATAATCATCTATTATGTTAACTTTTATGAGTTGTTGAAGTTTCGTTAAAAGAAATAAGACATAAAGTATTTAAAATTTTTACCCAAATTATCAAATTAACTTTTAAAATGTATAAATTTATAAATTTAAATTAAATAAGATATTAAACAAATTTATTATGTTGTTATTATGTGTAACAAAATCAAAATTAAAATTTAGAAATATTTTTTACAAATTAACTATTTATAAATGTTATTAAGTTTAGTTATTTATTTTTAATAGTATTTAATTTGAAGCTGAGATAAAAAATTATATTTAAAACACTATTTATCTTCGTGTATAATTCTAATTGATAAAAAATATTTTAATTTTTTTATTTTATATTTAATCTTTTAAATTATCTTTAATTTTGTTATTTTTTAAAATTATTAATTTATATTTTTATTATATCCCCTTACTATATCAAACAATATTCTTTCTCCTACTATTATTCTCTATACACATACTTGTTATTGTCTCATCGCCATTATTATATTACCTTGTTCTCCTTTCTCTTTTTTTTCTTCTCCTTCCACCTTCTCTTAACCCGACCGTAATTAATTATCACCAAGTATTATTATCGCAACTTTTAATCTTGTCCATCACTTTGATTTATAACCATCTATTCTGTTAACTTTTATGAGTTGTTGAAGTTTTGTTAAAAGAAGTAAGATATAAAGCATTTAATTTTTTTTTTCAAATTATCAAAATTTGATGTCAGTAATCTCAAAAAATAATCTCAAAATATATTATTTTTAACTAAAATAATAAAAAATAATACATAATTGTATGTTTTTTAATTAATAATTAAAAAATTAAGTCGCAATTTAATATAGTACCTTAGGACAAAAGGCAACCATTACTATTCATGTTTGACGGCTACTATCTAAGTTTCACATTTATTTTATTGTGCACATTAATTAAAGTGTATTTTATTATTTTATTTTACATGTTTTGAAATAATGCCACTGTATTATAAGGATGAGATTAATTTTTATAATCTAATGCGAATCTTTTTATTATTTTGCTTGTCATTTGAATACTATCCATTTAAAATAGTTACTTAAAGTGAAACACTATATAAAGAGAGATAGAAAACTTTTAGATTTATGGTTTTAGTGTGCTTCTTATTAATCCTCACATAATATACTTAAATTTAATAGTTTTGATGGTGGTGAATTTTTATAATTAATTAAAAAATTTTAACTTTTCCTTTCTCTCTGTCTCTCTCTACGATTTTGAACAAACTCAATTTTATTATTAAATAATTTTTTAAGTTCAGAATATTTTTAACTTTTTATATAATAATTAGACTTAATAAATTACTAAAATTCAAACCTATATTCTCTTGAACTACTTCTTGATCATATAATTCGAATAGTTTAAATGAAAGATCGTTAGGCCTTAAAATTTTTAAAGTAAAAGAACAATACAATAAAATAAATTAAAAAACCTAATAAAATAAAATAGTTAAAAAATAGAATATATATATATAGGAAAAATAATAAATTAAATCTTACATGGCTCATGAGATAGAAAAATAAAGAGAAGAAAATAATCATAACATAGTTCTTATCTTGCCACATTTAAATTTTATATGTCAATCTAATAATTAATAAAAAATAATATTATCAAATGTAAAATAGATTAAAAATAAAAAAGTGATTAATAAAATCTATTAACAAAATTCTTATTTTAGGTCGCCAGATTATTTGAAAAATCAATTAACAAAGTTCTTATATTGCTACATTTATTGTGTCATCTGTCGAACTAATAATTAATAAAAAATAATATTATCCAATGTAAAATAGATTACAAATAAAAAAAATTAACAAAATATGTGTGAGAATTTTTCATTCTACCATTGGTAGGTGTAGGTTTTTTTATTTTTTATATGTTAATTATGTGACAAATGAATAATATTAAATTAATTAATTTTCTTGCAATACAATTTAGGAAATTAATAAATGTCAAACCTACTACTCTATATAATTTAATATCAAATCCAGTACTTAGATAGTTTAGGAAATTAACATATTAATGTTTTTTAACGAATCTTTGATAGGTGCGAATTTTCTTGCGTCCTATGTATATGCCAATCAAATAACTTAGCCAATATGCAAAACAAATAATATTGTGGTAGACAAAATTAATAATTTAATTTAATTTCAAAGTAAATATTTATGTATTCAAATTTCGAATATAATACTCTACATAATCAATATTTTAGAAAATTAAAAAAATTATTGCAAAGCAATTAAAAAAATAACAAAATATTTATGAAATTTTCATTCAATCATTGATAGTCAAAGACATATAAAAAAACATAAAAACAGATATCAAATAAAAAGAAACGGTTTTCTTTCTGCATCAAATTGATAAGACTAAAAAAATTATTTCTTTTTACATTAAATTGATAAAAATAAAAGGTGATATAGTACTATTTTCATATGTCAAAAGTTGGGAATAAATTAAAAAGGCAGAGAAATAACTGAAAATATAGATTAGATAAATAAACTAAAGAGAAGAAGAGATATAAGTGAATGTTACGCGTAAAAGTAGTAACTGCTGCAACTGAAGAAAATTTGCAACTGCAGTGGATGAAGGCAATGGAAGAGGATGGAGGCAAGAGTGTTGAAGAAAGGAGAATAACAGAACAGCAAGACAAATATAGAAAAGTAAAAACTAAACTGCAGTGGATGGAGGCAATAGAAGATGTGTTATTATAGTTATAGAAGTAACAAATCTGTTTTTATTTTAGCGGGAAGTTATTAGATTTTTCAAAACAAATTTTATGTCTATTTTGTTTTTATAATTTGCTTTATGAAATAGTTTATTGTAGAGGTAATATAGTCCAAAAAATTGGACACCAAAGTCATGGTCAACTCTCTGTATTGGCTTTATATATTGTTATAGATTTTGTCCTTATAATTTGCTTTATGAAATAGTTTATTGTAGGGTTAATATAGTCCAAAAAAATTGGACACCAAAGTCATGGTCAACTCTCTGTCTTGGCTTTATATATTGTTATAGATATTAGCCAACGCTAATCTCCACAGAACACTGGTAGACCAAGGAAGCTCTGCGGATATCTTGTTTAAATCCGTCTTCGACAAACTCGGTTTGCAAGAAAAGGAGCTCAGAGCATATCCGAATAGCTTGTTCGGACTGGGAGACACTCCAATCCAACCACTTGGATATATCTCACTACACACAACCTTTGGAAAGGGAACCCGGTCAAGGACACTCAACATAGACCACATCGTAGTCGACGTGAGCTCATCTTACAACGCCCTAATAGGTCAGACAACGCTGAACCAGCACGCCGCAGTAGTTTCAACTCCACATTTGTGCGTGAAGTTCCCAACTCCGGAAGGGATCACCACGATAAAAGGAGACCAAAAAATTGCGCGACGCTGTTACAATGAAAGTTTGAACCTTAAAGGCAACCCCAAAGGAGAGGAAGTCAACACTATTGAACTCGGGGGAGTTCGAGCTCGTGAGGAATTTTGTCCACAACCTGAAGGCAAGACAGAAGAGGTCCAAATCGGGGATGCCCGGGATAAAACGACAAATGTCGGGGCATCCTTAAAGGGAGACCTAAAGGAGTCTCTAATATAGTTCCTAAAGGATAATGCCGACCTCTTTGCATGGAAGGCCGCTGTTCCGATGGTTACCTGAAACTGTAGGTCGATCTTGGATGAGATCTTCTGTATCGGTCGGCGATGACGGGTCCGGCTGATGGGTGACGGCCGGAGTTGTCGCGTCCGACTTGTTGGACTGGCTATGCTGCTGATCCTTTGTCACTGGAGGGTAGGGGTACCTGCAAGGGACTCCGATGCTTAAGTTAGCAAGGGTATTAAGCAGGTTTTTTGTAGAATCAGAGTATGAGTTATACCTGGGTACTCCAGTGTATTTATAATGGTGTGGAGTGACCTTTCTGGAGATAAGATAGTTATCTTATCTTATCTTTGAGTGAAGTCATCTTATCTTCAAGGGAACCGCCCTTATCTCTCTAGGCTTTGGGTTGCCTTTGGATTTGGGTCGTGTTCCTCTGTTTGGGCCCTTATTTGGGCTCCTCTGGCGATTTGGCCGACCTCTTTGAGAAGAGGTCGGGTGATCCTGTCGTTTACAACATCCTGGGTCGGACAGCTCGACCCAGGGTATGAACAGTGTCCCTGCTCGAGCTCGGTCTTTCTTTTGGAGTCGAGTTTTTTATAACTTCGATCTCTTTTGGGGAAGCCGGACTCGAGCATTCTTTTATTGGGTCTGTTTGTGGAACTTCATTTAAGTAGCTTAAAATGCGAAACGTTTCTCCTTGTAGCGCACGTTTTGCACTTTTCTTGGGAACGTGCGTGGGTTTTAAAAACCCATTAACTCCCACCTTCGCTGTTTCCTTTCCTCATTTTGAATTTTTCACAAAGCCTTTTGCTTCCATTTCCTTTCTCCTTGCTTACTGCAACTTCTCTTTTCTCCTTACTTTCTCTGTTGCTGTTTTTTCGTGCTTTCCTCTTCTTTTCTCGAGAAGGCGATCGTTAGCGTGGTTTTGTTTGTTGTTTCAGAATCCTGATTGCTTCACCATTCCTTCTTCGCTGCAGGTTGGTTTCCTATCTTCCTTTGCGCCATTTCTTTTTATAGTTTCGTTTTGGCTTTTGTGGAAGTTTGAATCTTCCTTTGCTTGCTGTGTCTGATCGTTTCTGCTGTTTAAGGGCTTCTTTAATTTGTAGGTTCCTTCGCTTTTTCATGTTAGTTGTCATACTTAGGGTTTTGAAAAATGTTGTTACTGCTTTTGTCATTTTTGGGATGATAAACTGTTTGACTCTTGAAAAGGATTGCGCCTTTGATGATTTTGCCATGTTGAAAGGTTTCTTTAGTGATAGACTTGTAGAAGATATTCTTTTTCTGATGGCTTGCTCTGATTCATGTTGTTGCTTATTTGAAAGGAGATTATTTTCTTCACTGAGAGTTTTGTTGGGATGTAGCCTTCGTAGACTTTATTCTGTCCCTGCCTCCAAAGGATGACCCTAGACCTTGGTGTGCGTCTTGAGGCCTTCCTTTTACTGTCTGTGTTGCTCTTAGTTATGTTTGTCGAGCTGATTTCTTTTTGTCCGAGCTGTTTTGGTTAGTAATCCATTTTTTTTTCTGGCTGTAGGACTAGTTGACCATGTCTTCTCGCAAAAATATTGTCGAGACGTCTTCCAAGGTTCCTGAGGGTATGTCCGATTGGCTGGACTCCCTCATTCTGCTATGTGTTTCTGTAGTTAACTCTGAATTCTGTGCGGAGCTTAGAAAACATCATCGAATATGTAGTAGTAGAGATCAAGAGAGCAACTATGAATTGGTAGCACCTGATTCTGATGAAAGGGTTTGCTTCCCTATTCCAACCCAGGGGGAGCGTCCCTTCTTTTATGCATACGACTTCTTTTTTAGCCAAATGAAAATCACCCTTCCTTTCACCCGTTTTGAGACCGACCTGTTGTGGTCGTGTAACATGGCTCCATCTCAGCTTCATCCGAACTCATGGGGATTTATCAAAATTTTTCAATTTCTTTGTCAAGAATTTGATGTTAAACCTTCTCAAACCCTCTTTTTGTACCTCTTTGTGTTGACCAAGCTTGGGACTACCAAAAAGAAAGCTTTTTGGATTTCTTTCAGGTCTGTCCAAGGACACAAAGTTTTTTCCATGTATGATGAGTCTTTCAGGGATTTTAAGAATTACTTTTTTAAGGTCCGAGCTATTGAAGGAGCTCGACCTTTCTTTTTGGATGAGAATGGCGAGCCCAGCTTTCCTTTAGAATGGCAAAGGAATGTGGTGGTGTCTAGGTACACCTGGGAGATGTTGGACGAAATTGAGCAAGCTTTTGTAACCAAGTTAGAAGAAAACTGGGGACAGCCTCCCCATCTTGATACTAAGAAATTTTTAGGAGATCCCTTACTTCTCCAAACTGAACTAGGTAGGGGTCGACTTCCTTGATATTTGTTGTACTTGTTTTATTTTTGTCGAGCTCATTTTTCTTCCAGTTTATAACTTAGTTTCTTGTGTATTTTCAGAAATGATTAAAAACAACGAATCTATGAAGGTCTTTAAGAAGGCGAGAAAAGCTACAGCAGCGCAGCACATCTTGGGTAAGGTTGCTGGGGAAGGGTCTTCCCAGATTCCTCCCAAGAAGCCTGTTTTGAATACTACTGCGCCGAGGAAGATGATCCATACATCTCAGGTCCGTTTAGTTGATCCCTCCCAGACTTCCACTGCTACCTCTTTTCCCTCTGCCGGCCCTCTTCCCAAAAGGCAAAGGACTGTTGAGCCCTTCAATCTTGATGCCCCTGACTTTGATGCCGTTGGGTTTGTCGATCAGCAGATTGCTCTTTATGGTGTTATTCCTACTGACGATGTCTCTCTTCTTCGTGATTTGGATTTCATTACTCGGAGCAGCATCAAAATGGCACATATGGGAGCAGCTTTGTATCAAACTGCCCAATATCTTCCTATCTATGTGACGAAGGCCTTTATGGAGGAGGCCAAATCAGAGTTTGACCGGATGAAGTATTTGAAGGAAGAGCTCGAGGTGAAAGTTGCCAAGTTGGAGAAAGAGTTGGAGGGGGAGAAGACTCAGGCTATTGCTTTGGCGGCTTCTGCCAAGTTCTCTGAAGATATGGCGCTGAAGCATTGACGAATGAATTTTTTTTTGCCGGTATAGAAATTATCAAATGATCAATCGTAGTATAGTCTAAACCGACGCAAAATCCTTCATCAAACAAATCTACAATCTATATCCGAGAGTACTAGTCTCCCGAGTCGTTCTCCCTTGGAATTGCCAAAGTATGCATCTTATTGATTTAGTAAGCCTTGTTGGAATCCTTTGTAGGTTTTAGCAAGTAATGAGAAACAAACAATCAATTATCAAAAGACTTGGCTTAGGGTTGGCATTGGAAATTCTATCCTTATAGTCCTTTCAATGTTGATACAATTAGGCTTTGCTTCATTTAGTTATCCCCTAGGTATAGAGGAAAGTCAAATGAAAGCAATCAACTTGAGTCACAAGTCCTAGCTTCACCTTATGGGAATCTAGCTTTAGTGCACTCCAAGCCAACTAGCAATCCCTAATTCTAAATCAACTATTGATACAACTATTCAACTTCTTCCAAGGACCAAACCCTATGCCAAGTGTGAAAATTCTACTCCATAACTAGTGTTGTCATTTTATCAAACATGTGATGAGCAAGAAGGAAAGTCATAGTAAAATGAGAAGAAAGGTTGAATTGAAAGTATTGCAACACAAAGATCTAACAACAAGTCTCAAAGAGTAGCAATGAAAATCCAAAATAGAGATGAAATCCAAAATTACAAAGTTGAATTCTAGATCTATGAGAATTGATCAATTGTATCTACTACTTGAAATTGGAGAAGGAAATCTATGACATGAACAAAGTGGAGTGAGAATTGTAATGGATCTCACCAAAAAGTCATTGAAAATTCAGAAATTAGAAGAGGATGAACCCTAGTGAAGCTTGGAATCTCCCTCTTCTTCTCCAAAAAAGTGTAACTAACTCTCTCTTCTCCCAAAAAAAAAAATGAACTAAAAGTCTCTTTAACCCTTGCTCCTTTGGTCTTCTTAAGCTTTTCCCGCCAAGGTACTTCTCCAAAAGTGGGATCCTTAACTGCCTCCATGCCTAAGTCACGTGACTTCTTAAAAATCATGTTCGCAAATCGGCACGCACGCGCAAGGTACGCGCACGCGCCGTTGAGACGTCTTGCAATGTGCGCGGAGGCGTGATGTACGCGTGCGCGCCCATGAAGATCCTGGCTTAGTCGCTTCTCAAGCCGGCTCTTGGCTTCGGCTCCACGTAGCCCTATCCGCGCGGGCGCGCAAGGTGCGCGCAAGCGCCCATGCAGAAATTCCCAAGGCTTAATCCTCATGCTTCCTTTCTTCGTACCCGTCTTCTTTCTCTCTTTCGGTCCATTCCTACTCTATATCCTGAAACCACTTAGCACACAAGTCACGGTATCGAATGGCACTAAGAGAAGATTAGAAATGTATCTGTTTTAGTGCGAAATAAGCATGTTTTCATTCATGAGGCGAAACTAAGAGAGGAGTGCAAAATCTTGTATTTTCATATAGAAAGTGTGTGGAATCATTGATAAAACCCCTGAAATCAGCACAAGATAAACCCTCAAATTGGGGTTTGTCAAGCATAAGGAGAGCTATGTCACAACTTATAGGGAGATGATGGGTCTTAGGGAGGATTTAGAGTCTGCCCGAGCTAATTACGCCGAGCTCCAGGGTCATCTTGTAGGCAGTGTAAATGCTGCTTATGAGAATTTAAAGGATCAAGTTCGAGTTCTTGTGCCCGAGCTTGACCTTACTCTTTTCAGCTTGGACAACATTGTAAAAGATGGTAAGAATGTCCCAGATGACCCTGCTGATGATGATGATGTCGACCCTCCCCCTGTGCCTTCTGCCAAAGTCTTCGTTGCCCCGCCTTCTTCAACTCTGGCAGCTGAAGCTAGTCAGCCTGAGTCTGATCCCGATGTCCGGATCTTGAACCGGGATGATGGGACAGTAGATGCAGTACCTCTTCAGACTCGTCCTCCCTCACCTCGGGATGCTGCTACTGGGAAGTCTTTGGATTCTCTCTAATTATTTCTGATGTATTTGTGTATAGCCCGGCCTGTGGGCCTTGAACTCTTTTATTTTGTAATTTGGTGGTTTTGTTTTTGACTCTGGACACTTTAGTTGCTTTTTTAGCAACCTCGTTTTGAAAAAAACAAAAGTAGTTTTTCAAGCCTCTTGAGGTCGACTTCAGGTGGCCTCTTGAGTCTATTATTATTATAACCTTGTTTCTTTTGTGATATGATTGTCTGCACCTATCTGACACCTCTTAGGTTCTTGGGAGTGTTGGAGCCTTGTTATCCGACCTCTTTTGATTGCCTTTGTACTTTCATACTTGTAGCTTGATTCTTTTGAGGTCGTGGATTTCTGGGTCCAACTTGTATGCCTTCTGTCGGCCGACTTCTTCATTTTGGCCTGAAGTTATTTCTAGTAATCCATTTTGTTTGGACATTTGTTAAGTCTCTTCTATGGATTTACCTTTTTTATAACTTTTGGCATCTTGGTTGGGATGACTTCGTCTGAGTTATTTCTAGTAATCTATTTTATTTGAACCTTTGTCAGGTCTCTTTTATGGATTACTTTTTATAACTTTGCAATTTTGTTGGGCTGAATTCATCATGTCGGTCCCTTCTAAGTTATTTTAGTAATCCATTTCTTTTGGACCTTTGTCAGGTCTCTTTTATGGATTACTTTTATAACTTTGTGATATTGTTGGGCCGACTTCATCACGTTGGTCCCTTCTAAGTTATTTTTAGTAATCCTCTTTACATGGACCCTTGTCGGGTCTCTTTTAGGGATTTACTTTTATAACTCTGTAATATTGTTGGGCCGACTCATCACGTCGGTCCCTTCTAAGTTATTTTTAGCAATCCTCTTTACTTGGACCCTTGTCGGGTCTCTTTTAGGGATTTACTTTTATAACTCTATGATATTGTTGGGCCGACTTCATCATGTCGATCCCTTCTAAGTTATTTTTAGCAATCCTCTTTACTTGGACCCTTGTCGGGTCTTTTTTAGGGATTTAATTTTATAACTCTGTGATATTGTTGGGCCGACTTCATCACGTCGGTCCCTTCTAAGTTATTTTTAGTAATCCTCTTTTTTAGGGCTGGCCAGACCTCTTTTCAGGAATTTACTTTTCATAACTTTGGTTATTGTGGTCGACTGGTCCGACTTCTTTTCGTCGGCCTGTCTTTAAGTTATTTTTAGCAACCCATTTTTATTAAAACCTCGTCAAGTCCTTTCTGTGGATCACTTTCGATAACTTCTTGCATTATTCTATTTTTGTTGCCTTTTCATATTTGCCGATTTTGTAGAGGTTGGGTTTGATCCCCGTTTGGTCGACCTTTTGATGAATTTGGTTTTCATCTTTGTTGGTATTTATCGTGATCGAGCAGTGAATTTGATTTTCACTTTCTGCCGATCTGTAGCTTTATAATTGGGCGATGAATTTTGCGTTTCAGATTAATGCGTCTTGATAGAGAGGATTTGTAGAAAATCTGAAAAAACTTTATTCGAAATAGAAAATATGCAAATATACACATGTGGGTGTTTACCCAGCAGGGCAATTTTACAGATCTTGGCTTGGTGCCTCGTTAAAAAACCTTTTCAGGAAAAAGAGTGCACTCTGACCTAAGATCTTTATTACCTCTAACTATAATACCTTCTTAGGTTGCAGGCATGTCACGACCTTGGTAGCTCTCGCCCTTCTAGTTTGGTCACCCTGTAGTATCCCTTTCCGAGTACTTCTAGGACTCGGTAGGGTCTTTTCCAGTTTGCTGCTAGCTTTTCTTCTCCAGGTCAACTTGTTCCGATATCATTTCGGATTAAAACGAGATTGTTCTCAGCAAAACCTCGCTGTACTACTTTTCGGTTGTATCTCGAGGCCATTCGACGTTTTAACGCCTCTTCCTTGATCCGAGCTTTTTCTCGAATTTCTGGAAGTAGGTCGAGTTCCTCCTTTTGAAGTAGGGAATTGGCCTCTTTATTGTAGTAGATTACTCTGGGTGATCCTTCTTCGATCTCCACTGGGATCATTGCCTCCATTCCGTAAGCTAATCGGAAAGGTGATTCCTTTGTGGTGGAGTGTGGAGTTGTTCGATATGCCCATAGGACCTATGGGAGCTCTTCAGCCCAGGCTCCCTTTGCATCCTGTAATCTCCGTTTTAGCCCGGCTAATATAACTTTATTGGTGGCTTCTGCCTATCCATTGACCTGGGGATGTTTTACGGATGTAAATTGGTGCTTTATTTTCAAGTCGGCCACCAATTTTCTGAAGCATGTGTCTGTGAATTGAGTGTCATTATCTGTTGTGATGGAGTATGGGACCCCAAACCTTGTGATAATATTTCTATATGATATTTTTTGACTTCTTTGAGCAGTGGCGTTGGCCAGGGGCTCTGCCTCAATCCATTTTGTAAAATAATCTACCCCAACGATGAGGAATTTGACCTGTCCTGATCCCTGAGGGAACGGCCCAAGGAGGTCGAGTCCCCATTTTGCAAATGGCCAGGGTGAGGTTACACTGATGAGCTCCTCTGGAGGGGCGATATGAAAATTAGCGTGCTTCTGACATGGTGAACATGTCTTTACGAATTCCATTGCTTCTTTTTGCAAAGTTGGCCAATAGAATCCGGCCCAGAGTACTTTTTTGGTGAGGGCTTGTGCTCCGAGATAGTTGCCACAGATGCCACTGTGTACTTCTTCTAAGATTTCCTTTGTGTTAGAAGTCGGCACGTATTTTAATAGTGGTGTTGAAATCCCTCTCTTGTATAGAGTATTGTTTATGATGGTGTAGTATTGAGCCTCCCATTTTAATCTCTTTGCCTCCTTCTTATCTGTAGGGAGTGTTTCTATTTTGAGGTAATTAATTATGAGAGTCATCCATCCTTGATCTAGACCTGTTATGGCTAGGACCTTTTCTTCTTCCGAGATTGACAGGTTTTGCAGCATCTCTTGGATGAGGCTTCTATTGTTGCCCCCTGGTTTGGTGCTGGCTAGTTTTGAGAGTGCATCAGCTCGAGCATTCTGTTCTCGGGGTATGTGGCGGACCTCATATTTCCCGAGTTGTCCGAGCTGTTCCCTGGTTTTGTCTAAGTATTTTTTCATGGTGGGGTCCTTGGCTTGGTAGCTCCCTGTTATTTGTAAGGTGACTATTTGTGAGTCACTGAAGATGACAAGCTTTTGAGCTCCAACCTCCTTAGCCAGCTTCAAACCAGCTAGTAGTGCCTCATACTTGGCTTGGTTGTTCGAAGCAGGGAACCCGAATTTGAGGGAAAGTTCAATTTGAGTTCCCTGGTTGCTTTCGATTATCACACATGTGCCACTTCCGATTTTATTGGAGGAACCGTCTATGTAAAGGTTCCATTCTGTGGGGATTTTCGGGGTGTCTGTAAACTCGGCAATGAAGTCGACTAAATAATGTGATTTGATGGCTGTCCGAGTTTCGTATTGAAGGTCGAATTCGGACAATTCGATTGCCCATTGTAAAATTCTTTCTGCTAAGTCTGTTTTCTGCAGAATGCCTTTTATGGGTTGGTTGGTCCGAATCTTGATGATGTGGGCTTGGAAATACGGACGAAGTCGTCGAGATGTGAGTATGAGAGCATAGGCAAATTTTTCTAGTTTTTGGTAGTTCAGTTCAGACCCTTGTAGTGCCTTGCTGATGAAGTATAGGTTGTTGTCCACTTTCGTCTTCTCTGACCAGTGCTGAGGCTACTGCCCGATTTCCTACGGCGAGATACAACACAAGTGGTTCTCCCTCCCGTGGTTGAGTTAGAATACGTGGCCGTCCTAGGAACTTTTTGAAATCCTGGAAGGCCTGCTCGCACGCTGTTGTCCATTCAAACCTCATTCCCTTCCTTAGAGTGGCGTAGAAGGGGAGAGATCTTATTGCCGATCCAGCTAGAAATCTGGACAAGGCTGCTAATCTTCCATTGAGTTGTTGTACCTCTTTAATGCTGGTCGGACTCTTCATGTTGAGTATAGCCTGGCATTTATCCGGGTTTGCCTCAATTCCTCTTTGTGAGCATAAAACCCAAGAATTTGCCAGCTTCTACTGCGAAGGTGCATTTTGCAGGGTTAAGTCGCATACCATGCCTTCTTATAGTGTCGAATACTTGGGTGAGGTCAGACAGTAACGATTCTTCACTTTGTGTTTTTATTAACATGTCGTCCACGTAGACTTCCATGATTTTCCTGATGTGGTCTGCGAAGACCTTATTCATTAATCTTTGATAAGTGGCTCCTGTGTTTTTGAGTCCGAATGGCATGACGATGTAGCAGTAGTTTGCTTTCGGGGTCAAAAATGAGGTTTTTTCTTGGTCAGATGGGTACATCGGGATTTGATTGTATCCCGAATAGGCGTCCATAAATGAGAGGTATTTGTATCCGGAGGAAGCATCCACCCGGGCGTCGATACTTGGGAGTGGATAAGGATCTTTTTGGCAGGCTTTGTTGAGTGGATAAGGATCTTTTCCGCCACTTCCCATTTGATTTTTTCACCAGGACAACATTAGCTAGCCATAGTGGGTACTTAACTTCTCTTATGAATCCTGCCTCCAGTAGAGCTTGTACCTGCTCTTCCACAGCTTAGGATCGTTCTGGTCTGAGCTTTCTACGTCTCTGCTGTACTGGCCGAGATCCTGAAAAAACTTCCAACTTGTGGCACATTAACTTGGAGTCTATGCCCGGTATGTCTGCGGCCTTCCATGCAAAGAGGTCGACATTGTCTCTTAAGAACTGTATGAGTGACTCCTTTACGTCTCCTTTTAGGATTGTGCCGATATTAGTTGTTTTGTCTGGGACATCTCTGATCTGGACTTTTTCTATTTCGCCTTCGGGTTGTGGCCGAAGTTCTTCCCGCCCTCGAACTCCCCCGAGTTTGATGGTGTGGAATTCTTCTCCTCTACCTCTAAGGTTTAGACTTTCGTTGTAACAGCGGCGCATCATCTTCTGGTCTGCTTTTATCGTAGCTATTCCTTCTGTGGTTGGGAACTTCATGCACAGGTGTGGAGTCGAGACTACTGCGCCGAGCTTATTTAACGTTGTTCGACCTATTAGGGCATTGTAGGCTGAACTCACGTCGACCACGATGTAGTCTATATTGAGTGTCCTTGACCGGTTTCCTTTTCCAAAGGTTGTGTGTAGTGAGATGTATCCAAGTGGTTGGATTGGAGTGTCTCCCAGCCCGAATAGGCTGTTTGGATATGCTCTGAGTTCTTTTTCTTCCAGGCCGAGTTTATTGAAGGCGGTTTTGAATAAGATGTCGGCCAAACTTCCCTGGTCTACTAGTATGCGGTGGAGATTAGCGTTGGCCAATATGATAGTGATGACCATGGGATCGTCATGTCCCGAGATGATGCCTGCTGCATCCTCTTTAGTAAAAGTGATAGTGGGGATGTCGGGTGCTTCTTCTCCTCCCTCAACATGATATACCTCTTTGAGATGTCTTTTGCGAGATGATTTAGAGATTTCTCCTCCCGCGAATCCTCCGTGTATCATGTGTACATGTCTCTCTGGTGTACGAGGTGGTCGTTCAGTTCGTCCGACATCTTCGTCCCTTCTTCTTTTTCTTGGTTTGTCTACTTGGCTGGCTAAATACCGATCTAGTTTTCCTTCTCTTACCAGTTTTTCTATGACATTTTTCAAGTCGAAGCATTCGTTGGTGGAATGTCCATAGATTCGATGGTATTCTTTAGTATTCCATAGCCCGATTTCCTCCTCCTTTCTTGGGTTTAAGTGGGCGAGCTGAGGGTATCTTTTCAGTATGGCAGATTTCTCGATAGACATCTACAACAGACACCCGAAGAGGGATGTAATTGTGATATTTCTTGATCTTTTCTCCATGCTGGTCTTCTTTTTTCTTGGACTCTTGGTCCTTATCCCGGGAGGAGTAGTAGAATCCCGATTTTGAGGTCTCTCCTAGTCGAGAGTTTTCCTCCATGTTGATGCATTTCTCTGCTCGTACTTGCACTTCATTCAGGGACGTGGGATATTTTTTCGATATTGAGTGACTAAAAGGTCCCTCTCGTAAGCCGTTGATGAGACCCATAATGGCGGCTTCAGTGGGCAGACTTTGTATGTCCAGACATACTTTATTGAATCTTTCCATGTAGCTGCAGAGACTTTTCCGATCTCCTTGCTTGATTCCTAATAGACTCGAGGCATGCTTAGTTTTGTCTTTCTGGATGGAGAATCTGGCTAGAAACTTTTTGGCCAAATCGTCAAAGCTTGAGATGGACCTTGGATGTAGGTTATCGAACCATCTAATTGCTGTCTTTGTTAAGGTAGTCGGGAAGGCTTTGCAGCGGACTGCATCTGAGGCATCAGTGAGGTACATTCGACTTCTGAAATTACTGAGATGATGGCTGGGGTCTGTTGTGCCATCGTATAGAGTCATGTTAGGGGGTTTGAAGTCCTTTGGGATTTTGGTCTTCATGATCTCTTTGGTGAGGATCCCACACTTTGTTTTCACACCTGTCTTTGAGTTGATCATGGTAATTCCCTACAGGTGGTAGGCAAGCCAAATTCTCACTAAGGTACCAAAGTATCCTCCTAGACCCATCCAATTGAGCATTAATCCAACTTTTGCTCCTCAATTTTGAGCTTCCATCCCTAATGAGCCTAGACTTACAACGCCAACCACTAAATATCCTCCTCTTATGCTTCATTCCACAAAGCGCCCTAAGTTGGCCATCCGTTTTAAGCAAACCAAATTCAAGTGGGATAATAAAGGTAAGAGTAATGAGCTTTACCCACTCAAATGAAGGATCGGATGGTGACTTAGGTGGAGGAGTCCCCAATGATCTTGATATGGCATGTTCCACTCCCGTCCATCCTCTTCTAGGGGCTTCCACCACTTAACAAGATACTTCATGCTCTACCTCTTACCAAGCTTCCTCAAGTTCAAATTGTTCTTCACCAATGTCTTCTAGCTCTTTCCCATCACTCAAATCATATCTTGGAGGTTGAGTAAAATCTACTTCATCATCAATTCCAAGTTCAATGGGGAAGAATTCATTAAACTCAAAAGAATCATATGTTGATATGGAATCATCATAAATAGGGGAACTTGTTGCTTGCCCCACTTCTTCCAATTCTTCAATCACATTGTACCTTGGAGGTTGTGCACTATTCTCCTTAACATCACTCCCAAGCTCCATGGAAGAAGGCTCTTCAACTTGAGATTCCTCCTTGCATCCAACATCTCCTAAATCTTCAACCACTTCCTTTGGTTCAATTATCTTTACTTCCTCCTCTTGTTGCACTTCTTGCTTCAACTCCTCTTCTTCACCTTGAAGCTTCACGTTCACTCTCTCACTATGCTCTTGGGTTTCTTCTCCACATTCGACAATGGGAGTGCCTCGATCGCATAAGCTTAGGTGGGATGAGACCATGTTGCTAACGGCTTTCGCCATGGTAGCAATCTTGGCTTCTAGCTTCTTGAACTCCTTTTGCATCTCCTCTTGTTGCCTTTGGATATAAGAGCTAATATATCTTTGTTCTATCATGAGGGCATGGAGAGCTTCGTCCATTAGGGGCGGTGTAGGAAGAGAGGGTTTATTGTTTGAGGGAAAGGTGTTGTAGTTGGAAGGTAGTTCATATTGGTAAAAGTCTTGAGGTGGTGTATATGAAATTGGTGATTCTTGGGAGAATTGGTGTTGGGAATATGGTGGTTCTAGGTATGGTTGATATGGTGGTTGGTATGGTGGGTATAAGTTAAGATCATATGGAGGTGAATGGTGGTATGAGGCTTGTGAGTATGGTGGTTGACAATGTTGAGGAGGGGGTTCATAAGCATATGGTGATTGTGGTTGACAACCACAATGAGGGTCACCACACACATTAGATTGGCATGCATCATGGTATGGCTCTTGATCATAGTGCATAGGTGGAGGTTGTTACCATGAAGGTTGATTAATTCCCTGAGGCTCCTCCCATCTTTGATTGTTCCATCCTTGATGCATATTGTCATTGTAGTTTCCACTTCCTACAACATATTTAGAACCAAGCTCATAGCCAAAGGGATGAGAATTCATAGTAGCAAGAGCAAATGAAAACAAAATTTAATAAGAAACAAAGAAAACCAAATCCTAAAACTAGCAAAAACTAACAAAGAAACAAAAGGCAAACATATTCACAATATTCACATATATATAATAACTAATAACAAACACACATTGCAATTCCCCGGCAACGGCGATGAGAGCATTATTGTCTGTTAGGAATTTCGCACAAATTAATTCAGTTGATAGTATAGTTTCCAACCGACAAACAATGTTCAAATCAAAGTTTAATTTGTGTTTGGTTGTCACAAGTCCAACCGAATAAAAGTAACCGAAGTATTTAAACCTCGAGTCATCTTCTTAATGAATTGCAGTGAGGTATGCATATTATTGGTTATGGTATCAAGGGGTGGGTTAGTAAAAGGGGCAAGAAAGTAAATAAAAAGAAAAAGTAAGGCAAACAATTAAAGAAAACAATTAACTAAAGAGAGACATTCATGACAAAGGTTGAGAGTATAGACTTTCTATCCTAGTCATACAATGATTAACAAGAATTTATCCTATTTAGTCATCTCCAACAATGGAAGTAAGTATAAGGTTATCTTCACATGAGAGAAGGTTAAATAAGACTAGTTAATCTCAATCCAAAAGTCCTAATCAACTTACTAATTGAATTAGCAAAAGATTAGCGTCAATGAAAATGATATTAACTAAAAACTCTAGATCACCAACATAAGTTGGGTGTTCATGACTCAAGATTGCCTAATTTCTCTTTCCAAGCCAAGAATGCTTAAAAATCTACTCTAACATCCAACCAAGCATTTTGTCAAACACTTGGAAGGCATAAAAAGAAACCATGGTGAAATTGCAAGAAATATAAATTCTACAACTACTCAATACAAGAAAAGTAGGAATAATAACTCAATTAAACAATAAAAGAACATAAAACATAAATTGCATTAAAGGAAATCCAAATCCAACAAGAGTTCATCGACATAAAAAGAGACATAAAAGGGAAATTAACAAGAAAACTAAGAAGAACAAAGATATAAGAATAAGAAATTATAAAGGAAACAAGATGAAAACAAGAAATTAAACCTAGATCTAAGATGAGAATTAACCTAAGAACCCTATTCTAGAGAGAAGATGGAGCTTCTCTCTCTAGAAAACTAACCTACATGATGCTAACCTAAAACTAATTGCTCCCCCTTTGTCTAATCTTCAATTCTGCATGAAATAGCCTCATAAACAAGTTGGATTTGGGCCTGGGAAGCTCAGAAATCGCCCCAGCAAATTCACTTTAATGAGGTCACGTGCCTGCTGTGACGCGTATGCATGGCCCATGCGTACGTGTTGTCTGGTGTTTTCTTCTCACGCGTACGCGTCATACCACGCGTGCGCGTTGCTCTGAATACTCCAAATACTCATTTCTTCATGAATTCTCCACTTTGCATGCTTTTCTCTTCACTTCTTCCATCCAATACTTGCCTTATGAATCTGAAATCACTCAACAAACATTCAAGGCATCGAATGTAATTAAGGTGAATTAAATTTAGCTATTTTAAGGCCTAAAAAATATGTTTTCACACGTAAGAACAAATTTAGGAAGAATTACAAAACCATGCTATTTTATTGAATAAATGTGAGATAAGTTGATAAAATCCCCTAAATTAAGCACAAGATAAATCGCAAAATTGGGGTTTATCACTTTCCCACCCTCATACTCAAATAATTACATTCTGGTGGTGGTTGACTATGTGTCCGAGTGTGTGGAAACGGTAGATTTACCCACTAAAGATGCCAAGGTGGAGCTGAGCTTTCTTTAGAGATATATCTTCAGCCGATTTGGTGTCCCAAGGACACTGATTTATGATGGAGGAAGCCACTTCTACAACAAGCAGCTGGACTTTCTTCTGCAGAGGTATGGAGTTCATCATAAAGTGACAACCCCCTATCACCCACAGATAAGTGGACAAGTCAGGGTTTCTAATAGAGAACTCAAAAGGATTCTGGAAAAGACCGTTAATACTTCACGGAAGGACTAGGCTAAGAAGCTTGATGATACTCTCTAGACATACTGGACGGCATTCAAGACTCCTATTGGCATGTCCCCATATCAGTTGGTCTACAGCAAAGTCTGTCTCTTGCCAGTAGAGTTGGAGCACAGAGCATACTGGGCAATAAAGTTCCTGAACTTTGATGCCAAAGCTGCAGGAGAAAAGAGGCTCCTTCAACTGAATGAGCTTGATGAATTCAGAAACTCGGCTAACAAGAATGCTAAGCTCTATAAAGAGAAGACAAAGATGTGGCATGATAAGAAGATAGCCACCAGAGCATTTGACCCAAGCCAAAAAGTCTTATTATTTAATTCAAGGCTCAAGCTCTTTTCTAGAAAGCTGAAGTCCTAGTGGTCAGGACCGTTTGTGGTAACCAGAATGTCTCGTATGGTCATGTGGAACTCCAAGAAGAAAACTCTGATAGGAGGTTCACTGTCAATGGCCAGAGGCTAAAGCACTATCTTGGAGGTGAGGTTGATTGTCAGAGGTCCGCTCATCTGCTGACTTAGCAGAGCTGACCGTCAGCTAGTGACGTTAAAAAAGTGCTTGTTGGGAGACAACCCAATCATCCATATCCTTAGATTTTTTGTTTGTTTTGATTTATTTAGTTTTTTTTAATTTCTTATAGTTTTTCTTCTTTCTACGAGTGTTTTGGTCATGCAGAGTGTTTAAAATAGGAACAGATATAACCAAAAAGGATTTCAGACCACTCTGGAGGGGAGTACATTCGGCCAGGGGAGTACATACACGTGTCTCAAGAAATTAGCCACTGGAGGGGTGCCGCCAATAACGAATTTTGAGGGAGCTTCTTGCTGCCAGGGTGGCGCCAAACTTGGAAATATGAAGTTTGGCACCAGAATTGAAGCATTCCTTGGTGACTTTTTTTGGAAGGGTGGCACCAAACTTGGAAATCTGGAGTTTGGCACCACATATACGTCATTGGGAGAGTTTCATGTAGGGTGGGTGGCGCCAAACTTAGCTTCCCTCAGGTTTGGCGCCCCAAATTAAAAAAAAAATTATTGGTTGGGCGCCAAACGCGCATCACTGGTGTTTGGTGTCGTGGGCATTTCATACAACAATTTTGGTTCGGGAGTCGGCGCCAAATGCCGTATCACTGGCCTTTGGTTCCAGGTTCGTGAAAACAGAGCATTGGCTAGGAAATTTGAATTTTGAGCGAGAATCACCCGTGATTCTCTTCCTTTTTGTTAGCTCCTGATAGTTTCCCTTCCCCATATCTCCCATCAAATCAGTTTCATCTTCCCCATATCTTCTCCCCAATCAAATCCCCACGTCAATCCCCCTTCTCTAAAATTCCCTCCTTTCCCATAAACCACCAACCGGACCCCTTTTTGACCGAACCTCCCTATTTTTACCCTTTCTATTCTTTTTCCTTTTTCTTTCCCAAACCCAACGTCCCCTCCCCCATCTATATATACCCCTCCCTTTTTCCACTTCTTACCCACAATAACAATACACATTCCCTTTCCATCCCAAACCCCAACTGTGACCCCATTGTTCCCTTCCCTTTTCTTTTTGAATTTTTTCTATTTTTCCAATTCCTTATACCTCCATCTTTTTACCCCTCAAACACAATAATAACCATCACATTCTTCTACCCGCCCACTACCACTTTGTTCTTCTCGTTTTTCTCTTTCTCTTTGCTTTTTTTTATTTTGCCCGGGGATGAGAAATTGTTCAAGTTTGGTGTTATTGCGTTGCTCGTTGTTTTTCTGTTTTATTCCAATGGCACCAAAAAGCACTAAGACTTCAAGAAAGAGAAAGGGCAAGAAACTGGCCACCGACTCCTTTGACTCAAAGAGGTTCCGCTCTAAGTTACATGAGGAGCACTTCTTTGAGGTTACTTCCAAGAGAGCCGTGATTTTGAAGGTAAAATTTGCACTGAAACTGGACGAGTATCCGAAAATTTGGTTACAAATTGAGAGGAGGAGTTGGCAATTTTATTTGTGACCCGCACACGGATGTTGGGTAATTGATGGTTCAAGAGTTATATGGCAACCTTTGGATCACCTATAAAGATGTCCAAGGGGTGAATGAGAAGAATCATCAGAATTTAGTGAGAGAGAAGGTCCTTAACTTCACTCCAAGAAGTATCCGGTAAGCCCTCTAATTACCACTTGCTGAGCACACTTCGGATAGCTACAATGAGAGAGTGAACTGAATCCAGAAGTTGGACCGAGTGCTTGCTGATATTTTCCTCTCGGGAACTCAATGGAGGATAGGTTCAAATGGTAGACCGAACTAACTAAAGAGCTGCGACCTCATTCCTCTGGCTAAGGGATGGTTGGACTTCATCCGAAGGTCCATCCTTCCTGCTAGAAACCTGTTGGAATGCACTATGGAAGAAGCCATACCGATCCACTGTATCATGAACAGAGAGTATATGGATGTACAGAGCATCATCGCATATCAGATATACAGTATTGCTTCTAACCCCTCTTCACATGCCAAGCTAGGATTCCCGCATCTCATTTACCGCCTCTCTGACGCTGCGAGAGTGAAAGTGGAGAATGATTGTTAGTAACAAGAATTTTGAGGGAGATTCTTGCTGCCGGGGTGGCGCTAAACTTGGAAATATGAAGTTTGGCACCAGAATTGAAGCATGCCTTGGTGACTTTCGCTAGAAGGGTGGCGCCAAACCTGGAAATCTGGAGTTTGGCGCCACATATACTTCATTGGGAGAATTTCATATGGAGTGGGTGGTGCCAAACTTGGCTTTCCTCAAGTTTGCCATTCCAAATTCAAACAAAAAAAATTTGGTTGTGCGCCAAATGCCGCATCACTGGCATTTGGCATCGTGGGTGTTTCACACAACAATTTTGGTTCGGGCAGGTCGACGCCAAATGCCGCATCACTGGCATTTAGCGCTAGGTTCGTGAAAACGGGAAATTTGAATTTTGAATTTAGCGCTGGCATTTGAATTTTGAATTTTGGCTAGGGAATTTGAATTTTGAGCGAGAATCACCCGTGATTCTCTTTCTTTTTGTTAGTCCCTAACAGTTTTCCTTTCCCATATTTCCCATCAAATTAGTTTTATCTTCCCCATATCTTCCCCCTATTCAAATCCCTACTTCAATCCCCTTTTCCCAAATCCCCTCCTTTCCCATAAACCACCAACCCTCCCCCTTTTTAATAGAACCCCCTCTTTTTAACCCTTCCTATTCTTTTTCCTTTTTATTTCCCACCCCCAACGTCCTCTCCCCGTCTATATATACCCCTCCCTTCTTCCACTCCTTACCCATAACAATAATACACATCCTCTTTCCCTCTCAAACCCTAATCGTGACCCCCATTGTTCCATTCCCATTCATTTTTTATTTTTTCAGTTCCTTATATCTCCATCTTCTTACCCCCTCTAACACAACAATAACCATCAAGATTCTAGAATCATTAAGGAGTCCATACATGTTACTTTCTATGATTCTAACTTGGTTCGAAGTATTTTGGAAGACTGTGATGCAGAAAATTAAATGGAAAGTAACAAAAATGAAGTCCAAAATTAAGAAAAGAATAATTCTGGGCAACCTGATCCTGAACCTGTTGCTGCAGATAATTCTGCAAGAGATAATTCTATTTTATCTCTTGAAACTGGTGAAATCCATGGGAATACTAGTTCTATTGATTCCAGCTTAACCGGATCTATTCCTAAATCTTTAAGACCCCGTTAATGGAGATTCTGAAAAATTATCCACAAGAATTTTTCATTGGGGATGTCTTTCAAGGTGTCACAACTCGATCCTCCTCTAGAAAGGCAATTGAAGAAACAAATTTGGCCTTTCTATCACAAATAGAGCCTCTGAATATTGAAGAAGCACTTGATGACCCTTCGTGGGTAAAGGCTATGGAGGAAGAACTTCAACAATTTGAAAAGGATCAAGTTTGGACACTTGTTCCTAATCCCATTGGAAAGAAAGTGACTGGCACCAAGGGATTTTAAGAACAAATTAGATGAAGATGGAGACATTTCTAGAAACAAAGCAAGATTAGTGGCGCAAGAATATGATCAAGAAAAAAGGATAAATTTTGATGAATCCTTTGCTCCTGTGGCTCAAATGGAAGCTATTAGGCTTCTTCTAGCATATGCTGCCCATTATGGCTTTAAATTATGTGAAATGTGAATTTTTAAACATGGTGAATGATAGAGAAGTGTATCTGGCACAACTATTGAGTTTTGAAAATAAAGGCAGTTTCAAAAACAGCACCAGAAAAACTAGCAGTACTATGTAAAAAATAGGACCAGCAACATTGCAATAACAAAATTTTACAAGTTACAATGGTGGACACAGTAAGACAATTGATGATCAACAAAGAAACCAAAAAAAGTTAATGTCCAATTGTCAGCATAACAAACCCAATGTTAAAAAAGATACCCCATCAAAAGCAACATTTTAAATGATTGAATCTGTCGACAAGAAATTGTCAGATAAAAAGCCAATTATCAGAAAGATGCCACATCAAAATAGAACTAGTTCTAGTATTCAATCAATGTACATATGCACCATCAAAGTCACTGATGATTCCTTGTCTGTGAACAAAAATGCTTAGATATTCAATACATAAATTTCTTCATAAACCTTGGATCAAATAACAGCTAATCTATCTGTATGAATTAATGTACCAACATTCTGTAGCAATATTAATTACCTGTATGAGATTCATGGCTTTTTTACCTAAATGCGCATGTAAAATGTTTTAATTCCCAAAATGCGCATGATTTGAAATTTTTCTGAAAATACGCACTTCCATTTTTTGGCCGGCGTCTGCGAAATGGAATTCAACTCCATTTCACTCTAGGTGCCCACGAAATGGGCAAACCATATCAGGTTTAGCTCCCACGAAATGGGTTGTCCATTTCCTTGGTGGCAGCAGCAAATTAGGAGGAACAACTCAGGAGCGCCAGGCGCGAAATGAGAACACTGCGGAAGTGAGTTGGACACTCCATTGATAACAAACTTATTCTGCTTTTCAAATTTGTTTCGGTGCATCAATTTTCAGTTTTTCTCAATGCTTATCTATTCTCTTTTTCCACTTGTTATATGCTCTATTTCAATCCTTTTTTTTTGACATATATATATTTGCTTTTATAATTTTATTATTATTTTTTTGTTCATATGAATTCTTTTTTTTTTCTATCTTTTACTATATTGTATTTATGTTGTGTATGAAATTTTTTTTATTTTGTTATTTATTTTATTTAGTTTTTATTGTATTTTTTTGTTCATATGATATATGTTAATGGTTTTATGAAATTTTTATTATTTTTTATCTATATGATTTTTTTCTATTCTTTGATGTACTCTATCTTTATTTTATATTAATTTTTTATTTTTTATTTTGACTTTGTAAAATTTGTAATTATAATTATTATATACTACGTTTTTTATCAAAATTTTGTATAATATAAACTATGATTCTATAAAAAAGGACAAAATAAATAAAAAATTAATTATAAGTAACAATATAGCCATTAATAATGAAAATTTATAGTCCAAAATAATACTAAATTAAAGAGTACGGGATAATATTAGAAAAATTATAAAATATTTTTTTGTTTAACATTATAAAATTTATAGTACTCTCTTTTATATTTTTTTATTGTATTTATTTATTTATATAATAAATATTTTTATATTATTTTTGTTAGGTTCTGTTTTTGCATGTATATAAAAAAAATAATTTAAATTGATGTCTCTTTTAGTAATTTTTCATCTAAAAGTGATTTTGAGTAGTATAATCCAAACAACATTTATTTTGCTATAATCAATTTTGATATAAATATTGTCAAACATAAATCACGTTATCTCAAACTTACTTTTTATCAAAATCAATTTTGTAAAATCAATTTTATGCAAACTCACGTTTGCCACACACGAAGCTAGATTAGTCAAAGTTTTGCTAATAAATAAAAGGAGGGGAAAATCCACAACTGACGTAACTTTAGTACTGAAACTAGGGGAGCAGTGAGAGAGCTAAATGGAATTGGGCAACTCACTTCCGCAGTACCCCATTTCGCGCCTGGTGCCCATGAGTTGTTCCTCCCAATTCGCTGCTGCCACCAAGGAATTGGGCAACTCATTTCGTGGGAGCTAAACCTGATATGGTTTGCCCATTTCGTGGGCACCTAGGATGAAATGGAGTTGAATTCCATTTCGCAGACGCCGACCAAGAAATGAAAGTGCGTATTTTCAGAAAAATTTCAAACCATGCGCATTTTGGGAATTAAAACATTTTACATGCGCATTTAGGTAAAAAAGCCTGAGATTCATCATGTTAGCAGAAAGGACACTAATAACATCAAAATCGTGTGACTGCAAACACCTAAAGAGGAGCCTCTGCAGAAAGAAAAATGAGTCAGTTTAAAAAAAAAATATTCATGATCATGCATGCACATTGCATAACTAAAGATCACCTGATTAGTAATGACAATGCAATAAGAATAAAAATAGTCATTTACACCCACATTTAGATCCTTCTACAACTCACACCTGATTAGTAATGCTACAAAGAGATCACAGAAAGAAGTTCTAGGGTCCTTTAGTTTTTAGATGAATTCCTGGTTTATATGATTAAGGAGAATTTAAGTTGGTTATCAAATTTTCATGTAAAACACCCAAAGCAAATAAAACATAACCAAAAAAACATCAGAGAGGAATATAGCTTGAAGCTAGAAATTGAAAGCAACCGCTATATTCAAGGAATGCGTATGAACCAAGACATAAATTAAATATTTTAATGTGAAATGTGTTCTTTTCACTAATTTTTCCTTAAGATACTAAACTAATTGAAAACCTAAAATTAGAACCCAAAATCCCCCAAAAATTCACAGAAACAATTGAAAATTGATATACCCTTCTCTATTTCAATTAGCCATTGTAGTTCATCATCACTATCAAAACCATTCCCACCTTCGAACTGAAAAGTGAGAGCGAGTTATAGAATGAGCGAGAAAGAGAGGATACAAAACAGAGAATGCTTACCTGGTGACAGAGGATACAACGATAGTGATGGGCGGCGACGGTGAAGAAGAGATGAGCGGCGACGCAACGGCTTGGCGACAGAGCACGACGGTGGCGAGACATCCCTTCAAGCTCCTTGGCGGCAGCACAACAGCCCGACGGTGGCAGAACAGCGATGGCAACAAGCCCTAGCAGTGGCGGTGGAGCTGCAGTCGCAACCGAGCACCCCCTTCTTCTCTCCTCCATCACGTTTTCTCTCTTCCTCGAGCTCTATCTCTCTCTCTCTCTCTCTCTCTCTCTCTCTCTCTCTCTCTCTCTCTCTCTCTCTCTCTCTCTGGCGCTCGACAACGACGGCGGCGGAGCCCTAGCCGGCATCATCCTCTCCTTTCTTCCCTCTCTTCTCTTCTCTTCATCTTTCCGTTCTCCCCCTTTCCGATTTCTTCCTTGTTTCGCGTGTGTGTTGAGTGAGGATGAGGGTGTGTGTTGCGTGAGTGAGGGTGAGGGCAAATTTTTGCTAAGTGTTTATTTGGTTTGTTTTATATTTGGAGACACTTTTAAAGCACACCCAAAACATAATAAATATGTTACTCTTTAAAAGCGTTCTCTTTGGTGAGAAAAGTGTCTCCATAGATATTAAGCAAAGGCTATGCTTTAGAATTGATTCTTTTAATATCTAAGGAGATACTTTTCAAGTGATGCCACACTTGTGTTTCCTATTCTCCTAAAAAAATACCGAGAAAAGCGTAGTCTATTCATAGAATAGACTACGCTTTTCAAATGTAGCTTAAAAAAAGTGGGGCTGAATGGGTATTTTTTTTTTGTAGTGAATGTTGTGGTGGAGACTGGATGTAGGTTGCATTGCACAAGGCAACTGAACTAGGATATATGACTGTGTCACCTTCTTTCTTTTAGCTCTGATTCTGTTTTTTTGGTTTTATGAGACAATGAAATTGTCTCCTGCATAATCTACTGCACAGACTAAACAAAGGCCAAACTACAATTTTTGGTTTAAGGCTTTATTAATGAAAGTTAAAGAAGGTCATAGATTCAACCCTCTTTCTCTAGGCCATCAAGAACCTTCCTAAAGTATTTAAAATATTTTTTTTTATTTTAATAATAATAATATATACTATTTCTAAATTTGTTTTAAGAATACATGTTAAGAATAAGGTTGGACACGTTGACATGTGATAGTATTTAGGTTTATCCAAGTGTGTCCGGAATTTTTTTTATTTTGTTAAGACACGGTTAGATACGGCAGACACGCGTGTTAGATAAATGTCAATGAATGTCGTATCCAAAATATGTTTGACACACAAACACAGCAACTCAACGAAATATCCGTGCCTCATAGAACCTAACTTATTTTCACCCATTTCAGTATGCGTGATCACGATGATTATAGTATTCACGATCATAACAAATTTTAAGTTGACATCCCCATAGTTTAACACTGTAATTAAAAAAAAGGGAAAAAATCCTCTATAACTCATGATTTTTTATTTAAATAAATTAAATAAATATTTTATATACGGAATAAATAATTATAAAAATTATTACGGAAATATGTTCCACAATCTCATTTTGTTTACACTGTAAGCAGGGAATAGCTGTGGATCCTGCTAAAGTGGAAGCGATGATGAATTGGGAGCGACCAACCTCAGTGACAGAGATCAGGAGTTTCCTAGGTCTGGCAGGGTATTATCGCAAATTCATTAAGGAATTTTCACAGCTCGCCTTACCTTTAACTAAATTGACTAGGAAGGATACGCCTTTTGTCTGGACTCCGGAGTGTGAGGAGAGTTTTCAAGCATTGAAGCACAGGTTGACTACTGCACCCGTGTTGGTATTGCCTGAACCAAGTGAACCGTTTGAAGTGTACTATGATGCATCACTGAAGGGTTCAGGATGCATTCTAATGCAGCACCAGAATGTTGTAGCATACGCCTCACGGCAGTTAAGGTCGCATGAGATGAACTACCCGACACATGATTTGGAACATGCTGCTGTTGTGTTTGCTCTGAAAATTTGGAGGCATTATCTCTATGGCATTAGGTTTCATGTCTTTTCAGATCATAAGGGTTTGAAGTATCTTTTTGAGCAGAAAGAGTTGAATATGCATAAGAGGAGATGGATAGAGCTTCTGAAAGATTATGATTTTGAATTGAATTATCATCCAGAAAAAGCGAACGTTGTGGCAGACACCTTGAGTCGGAAGTCTTTATATGCAGCTTGGATGATGCTACTACGGGAGGAAGAGTTATTGAAGGCATTTCAAGGTTTGAATTTGGGAGTTAGAGAAGAATCTGGAATTCTGTGTTTGAGTCAGTTGCAGATTTCAAGTGAATTTAAATCAGAACTTCTGAAGGCTCATCAAGATAGTGAAGTGTTACATAAGGTATTACCATCAGTTGAACAGGAAAAATAGTGGAGAGTGTCAGAAGGTCAGGATGGTTTGTGGAGGTTCAAGAACCAAATCGTTGTGCCAGATGTTGGAAACCTGCGACAAAATATCTTGAAGGAAGCTCATAAAAGTGGGTTCTCAATCCATCCAGGGAGCACCAAAATGTATCAAGATCTGAAAGCGATGTTCTAGTGGCCAGGAATGAAGAATTATGTGGCATTGCATGTATCTAAATGTATAACGTGTCAGAAGGTTAAGATAGAGTATCAGAGACAATCAGGAACTCTTCAGCCTTTAGAGATTCCACAATGGTAATGGGAGAGTATCGCAATGGATTTTGTGATAGGTTTGCCTAGAATCCGGTCTGGTTGTGATGCTATTTGGGTGGTTGTAGATTGACTGACAAAATCAGATCACTTTCTTCCTATTCGAATAAGTTGCACCATGAAATAATTGCCTCGAATGTATATCAAAGAGATTGTCAGGTTGCACGGCGTGCCTTCTACCATCATATCTGACAAACATCCTAGTTTTAAATCTAGGTTCTGGGGAGCCTTTCAGCGCGCATTTGGGACCTAGTTGAGTTTGAGTACTGCATATCACCCTCAGAGAGATGGTCAGTCAGAGAAAACTATTCAGACCTTGGAGGATATGCTAAGGGATTGTGTTTTGGACCAGCCGGCGAGCTGGGATCGGTATATGCCATTAGTGGAGTTTGCTTATAATAATAGCTACCATGCGAGCATCGGAATGGCTCCATATGAGGCTCTGGATGGCAGAAAATGTCAATCTCCGTTATGTTGGTATGAAACTGGGGAAAGAAGTTTGTTAGGGCCTGAGACGATAGCTGAAACTACTGAGCAAATAAAGAAGATTCGTAGCCGAATGCTTATAGCCCAGAGCCGTCAGAAGAGTTATGTTGATCAGAGGCGAAAGCTTTTGGAATTTGAAGAAGGAGAGCATGTCTTTCTGAAAGTTACACCGACCACTGGAGTGGGAATAGCTATTAAGACCAAGAAACTGAATTCCCGTTATATTGGACCGTTTGAGATCCTGAAAAGAATTGGGCTGGTGGCTTATAGAATTGCCTTACTGCCATATCTTTCGGATTTGCACGACGTGTTTCATGTGTCACAGTTTCGGAAGTATACTCCTGACGTAAATCATGTTCTGGAACCGGAACCAATCCAAGTAAGAGAAGATCTAACACTTCCAGTAACTCCGGTGAGAATTGATGACACCAGTGTTAAACGATTATGCGGGAAGGAAGTATCATTGGTAAAAGTAGATTGGAGTCGAGCTGGTATCGAGGAACATACATGGGAACTCGAATCAGATATGCGAAAAGACTACCCACATCTCTTTTCAGGTAACTGAATTTGAATTTTGAGGGCGAAATTCTTTGTTAGGTGGGTAGGATGTAAACCCCGACAAATTAGTAGATAATTTGTCAATAAATTAGTTTTTAATAAGAAATATTAGAAATGCGAATATTATATCAAATTAGGATAGAGCTCATCGAAACGAGAATTTTGACACTAATTTCGAAGAAATCGGTCCAAAATTGGACCGAACGGGCCGAACCGATTGAATCGGGCCCAAACCAGGCCGTCGGTCCAACCGGACCAACATATTAAATGATCCCGAAAGCCCTTTTCTTCCTCATTTCACCTGTAAGCAGGGTGAAAGCTCCAAGGAGAAGAAAACACTCCCGAAACCCTTACGGCAACTTTCCGATCCCCGTATTTCTCCGTCCGAGTTCCGATCACCGCACCATTTGTGGCCACGCGTTCACCGCGTCGAGCTCTACGTTTCTATCGGAACAATTTCATAGGTAACTTGTTATTTCATCCTCAGCCTTCTCTTCTCCCAATTCTTGAACTATTGAGTAGGAAGTTAAATTTCTTTGATTTTTTATGTTTTAGGATCCAATTAACTTGAGGAAAACGTTCGCTCTTGCTTATGTGAAGTTTGGGTAAGGTGAGTATACGATAATTCTATTTTAATTTCATTGAATTTGAGCTTTGAGTATTAAATTGGATATATATGTGTTATAAATGTGTATTAGGTTGTGAATAAATAATTGGAGCTTGAAATTGTGAATACTGAAACTTGGAGGAAGCTGATTAGTTGAGGTTTTGAGGGCTGTGTTCTTTTTAGGAAAATTATCTTGGATAATATTTGGGAATCGGCTAAGGTATGGTTTAGGTTTCTTGCATTTAATATATAATGTTCTGTGAAAACTTAGGCTAGATGACCATAGGATAAGTTGGATTACATGTGTATATTTAATACTTAGTATCCTGTTGATGAACATGGTTGGTTTGGTGCTTGTTGATTAACTGGTGATTTGGTGAATTATTGATTTGAGGTATAACTATTATGGAGGTTGTTGTGATAATGAGGTATTTTGTGTTAAAAGCCTAGGATTTGTGATATATGATTCTTAGTTGAATTTTAGTTGTTGGATTTAAATATTGTATGAGTATAATTGTTGATCTGAGGTAGATTTACTGTGGTGATTGTTATGATGATGAGGAAGGGTATGTTGAATTGAAAAGAATGCAGGTTTGGACCCGAAAAGGGTGGCAAAATCCGAGTTTTAGAGGAGATGCTGCCGAAATTTTATAAAAATTAGAGATTTTGTTTAGATGATTATTTAAAAAAGATTTAGATTCAAAGGTTATATGGTTTGATTTTGAGTTATTAAGAAAATGAGCATGTTTTAAGTTTGATTCATTTAGAAAAGAATGAATTATGCTTTGAATTGGAATTATTGATGGACGGAATGGGAGTTGTGATAATGAAGGATAATGATTGAGTATGATTGATGTATGATGATGAATGAGATGCGATTGAGAATGATGTAGATGTTGATGAATTATAATTGAATTATTTATATGGCTTATGAATTTGAATGATCTGAGATACGAGATTCCCTGGGTAAAGTACCGTGGCTTGCCACCACATGTACCAGGTTGAAAGCTCGATACTCTGTTGACCCTACGACGTAAGGGTGACCGGGCACTATAAATTCCCAGGAATGTAACCCCCATTGAGCAATATTGATTATTTAAGTAAAAAGTTATGCATAGACTCTTGGGGATGCACATCGAGGGACAGTCTAAGATTTTCAGACTTGTCAGGTTGGCTGGATAACCGACAGATGAGCCTCATCAGCCATAAGACAGGCATGCATCATATGCATTCTACTTGAAATACTTGTTGTGCATTAACTGGGTGTGCCTAAATGTACTTGCTATGTTAAATGTATATTTGTTACCTGCAGTATTTGTGATCTTCTTGTGCTTACCTTTATCTGTCTATTTGTCTGTGAAATGCATGATGGACTTGGAGGTATAGAGGAATGGCAGCATGGGACTTAGGTTTAAGGTTAAGTTAAGTTAGGCTTTAATACTTTTAGAAAACCACTTTTTATGACTTCTATTTAATACTTTAAGCTCTATAATCTGAGTGTCGGTGTTCTAGGATTGCCTCTGACATTCCCAGGACCTTATATCTTATGTGTGTGGCACATTTACCATACTGAGAACCTCCGGTTCTCATTCCATACTATGTTGTTGTTTTTCAGATGCAGGTCGAGAGGCATCTCGTTAGGCGTCTGGACTCTTGAAACGAAGTGGTTGCTGGGTTATTTTGTTGTACAGTGATGTGTATATATACTTGGCTTTCTCTCCGCATAACTTATTCTTTTGATCCTCTTAGAGGTTTATGGAGAGGCAGGATTTTGTTTATGTACATTTGGATTTTGGATATGTATATATGTATATGTATGTGTGTATATTCTCCGACCAGTCTTGACTCTGCAGGCTGAGTCAGGAGCTCGTTACTTTGTATCTTTGGCACTCTATTCCTACTTTTGTTATCTTATGTTTAATGGTTACGGTTTTCTTAGCACGCAAGTTAACTCGTTCCTTGAGCGTCGCGCCTTTATTTCGCGATTTTTATTTCCTCTATTCTTCAAGGCTCCTAGCATATGGTGATGTGGCGGCTCATGTTTTGCAATGAAGGAGGCCGCAATGGCTCGGTTGGAGGGGACGCGATGGGGGGACAGATTCTGGTGGCCAGCAATGGAAGAGCTTCATCAGATGGGCTGGTAAAAAATTAGTCTTTGCTAAATCGCTATTATCTTACGCGCTCATTTTATTATTTTTCTTGTCACTTGTTATTGTCGGATTTTCTAGTGAAAAAAAATTCCGATGGTAATTTTTTTACGACAAATTTAGGATAAGAACCATTCAAAAATTCGACAGTAAAACTATTGGTAAAGGATGATGCAATATCTAATGATAAAAAAAATAGAATAATACTACATATCTAAATCTTTTTATTAATCAAATCTAATTAAGTTGGTTTGACATAACAAAAATTAGTTATGACTAGTATTATTTCAAGTCATATTATTTAATTTAGTTGGACTTGATTCATAAAAAAATTTGAAAATGTAGCATTATTCTTAAAATTAAGAGAGGTCTATCACAATGATTAAGTATATAAATGGTTATAAATCCTATGTGTCTTCCGCGTAAGAGCTTTTTGTTTTTTCTTGGAAGTGTGAACCATGAACTGTGGATAAGATTTTTGTGTTTTTTGTTTGTCTTTTGTTTAAATTTATTCTTTTGGGTTAATAAGATGAGTAATAATAGAAAACCAAAACTAGAACCGTCAATTTTAACCAACCCTATAGCGAGTTATTGAACAAACTCAATATGAAGTCCACAAAAAATAACTTTGTTAAATTGGGTTTAAAATATTTCTTCTAATTGAATTTTAAATATTTTTATTTTTAAAATTTTGAATTTTTTTTTTTTGTGTTGAATATTAATTGTAAAAATTGGTTCCTAGGACTTTCTCTAACAAGATTGAACTCCAAAAGAGCAAGATAAAAAACTTGGTGGAGTAGGTAAGTGTTTTTTTTATGTCAAATTAGCAAAAACCAAGGTGTTCTACTGTTATTAAAGAATGGAGGAAATTTGCAACAATCTCAAACAGTGAACATATGGTTTGGAATCTATAAGAAAGGCTAGATGGTTTTACATCTTATACATCTCGTGATAAATTTTAAAATTCTTTTTTATATTTTTAAAATATAAAGATAAAATAACTGAGAGATAACTTTTAAACTAGTTTCAATATGTATACGGAAGATAGATTAGAGACCCGGGATAAAACAAATAAAAACTCGAACCATTCTATCCCATCTCCATCTTATTACCATTTATATATCCTTACTATTTTCCACAAGACAAGAACAAAATGGTATGATAGATAGAAAGAAAATCTATATATTGTTCGAAACGTGAAGAATACAATACACTTGAAATACAATCATTGTTCGTATGATAATCGAGAAATCAATTTGCTAATCACTTGTGAAATAGTAGAGAGTTATTATTATTATTATTATTATTATTATTAGAGTATATATTTAAATAAGTCCCTTAGAAATGTTGCCTTAGACATTTTTATTCTTAACAAAATTTTATTGTATTGAAATTTTTAAATTCTAAAAATAAAATATATGGGTCTTTTTATGACAGTTTTAAAAATTAATTTGTCCAGATAAAAATAACGATGCTGATTAAAGTAAGACTTATATATCTTATTTTTATAAAGTTCAGAAATTTTAATGTAATAAAATTTTTTTGAAAGCAAAAATGTTTAACGTAAAAATTTTTAGGGATCTATTTAGGTATATATTATTATTATTATTATTATTATTATTATTAGATTTACTAAATGATAAGCATATAGAGGCCCACGCGTCAGTTACATTTGTTTTTCAGAAATTATTTATTGACAAAACATGACATTTTGTTTTCACGGGTTATTATCATTACTATCTCAATCAGTTTTCCCCAAATTATTGGTTGCTTGCGATTCGCATTATTGGATACTAACAGCTACATATACTTCTTAAAATCTAATTATACACTGCTCGTGTGATGTATATAACCTAGTGATGATATGACAATTTCAAATAGTGATAATTAAGGGACACTCTTATATAATTTCATTCAGAATTTAATATCATAAGGAGTATTTTTTGGAAATATTATAAAACTTTATTTTTTATAATATAAAATGTTTTTATATTTCTGAAAATGAAGTAAATAAGAACTCATTTGGCTTATGATATATTTTATCTGGTCTTATAATTAATTAGGTTTTATATATTTAAATATTTTTTACCCAATTATAAGATGCAATAATATATTCATAAAAGCCGTTAGAATAGAATTTATTAACATTTCAAAACTATATATTGTTTGATATAATATTTTTTAAGGTATAATAAATTTTATATCATATATAATATTATATTCTCATGCTTTCATAAATATTTTTTATATTAATTTAATTTTTAGCTAAATATTCGACCAAAAGGATTATTATATGATAATGATTTTATGTCAATATCTAATTATAAATTCAAAACAAATGAAATAATTATGAATTTATATTTATCATGAATATAAATAATATTTTAATTATTATATACCGTAAATATATATAAATTATGTTTCCTTTATGTATTTTAATATTTGCCACGGGTACTTTTATCACAACATTAAAAAAACATATTAAACTAATAATTTTTAATGATTCATTCAAATTTAACTTTTGGTACAAATTTATAGTTGAAAGATTCAATTTTTTATTACATTTTATTTAATTAAATTTACTATTAATCAAAAGTGTTATGGTATTTATTTTATTCTTTTTAATCAAATACTATTTATTATTTATTATTATAATAGTTAGATAGAGTTTGATTATTTTAGTCAATGTCTTTTAATATTTATTTCATATAAAATATATTATTATTTTTTAAGATAATAATAATACTATTTAATAAATTATCATTATGTTGTCCTTATTATTATTTTTTAATATAACAATAATTGTTATTATTAATAAATTTTTAACAGAGTATTATTTTTAAAAATTTTGTTATGGTTATTATAATTATTATTGTTAATAATTATTATATTTCCTTTTGTAAGTTATCAGGAATTTGTTGTTCAAGAAATTCGATCCGTCAGATACCTTTAACGAGATAGCTATAGCGTCATCGATGCTTATTGGGTTTTAACATATTTTGTGAGTAGACAAAATGAGAGGCCATTCTGCACTGCTGAGTGCCTTAGTGGAACGATGGAGGCGGAAAACTCACACGTTCCATCTTCCAGTCGGTGAAGTGATGGTGACGCTGGAAGATGTGACATATATTCTTGGCCTCCCGGTTAATGGCGGGAAGCCCGTTACGGGTAGATGAGACAGCAGTCACTAGTTTTTGGTGGAGAACTACATCGCGTGTTTCAGTCGGGAGCCCGATCTGCAAGATCACGTATTGGGTAAGGTGAATCTTGCATGGTTCGGCAGTGCAGAGACACCGAGCTGTGTGACACGCAGGAGTCTATTGAGTAGTACGTCTGTGTTCACATTTTCTGTGTGCTCGGACGGTTGTGTTTCCGGATAAATCGACCACTTCATTGAACTCGACGTTTCTGCCTCTACTTCAGAACTTCCATCGGATTATTACCGTTGTTGATTATTATTATTTATGTCGTTATTAATAATAATTATTAATAAGGTTGATTAATTTTTATTAATTATTGCTAATTATTATCTAAGTTCCGGCATATGAGCATAACTTTTAGGTCCCAGCATATGAGCATCAGTTCCAGATGCCAGGGTATGAGCAGCATTTTTAGGACCCGTCACATGCCCATTAGTTTCAGATGTCGGCCTATCGAGAACAACAGTTTCCAGTATATGAGCAATAGTGGCAATGGTTGGCGTAGATTCAACAACAACCGTACGAACCGAATCACAACCACCTCAGACAACTGAACCCTACATACCACAGATAATTATTCTAGCAGAAAGTCAGTTTAGTCCGTCGGGTGGATCGGTTAATAAAAAAATATAATTTTATTATTTTTATAATTTTTTTTATAAAATTTAAAAAAAATAAAAAAAAACGCAAACTAAATGTATTCTAATAATTTTAGATTCTTTATCAATGCATACCTTTTTTTCATTTTTTCAAGATTGATGGTGCGTTTGCGATAATTAATTGTAATAGGACAGAAGTTATTATTATATATTATTCTCTTATATGTTTGTTTGGTATGCGTAATATTTTATAAATTTATTTATTCTTATATAAGCTTTATATATCATAAATAACATAAATTAATTTATATGTTATGTGTGTGTAACTTGTTTGTCACTCAATTGTTTCTCGTTTATATTTTTATATATATGTACATGCGAAAGAATTCTTAACTACATACAATAAATAAGATATATACAAATAGTTTTTTAAAAAAAATAGTATTTTATTATTAAACAGTATTATTATCATTAAAAAATATAAATAAATTATTAAAATAATAAAAATTTATTTATTAAACAGTATTATTATTATTATCCTAAACAGTGTTCTATTATACTAATCATGATAATAATTTTTTTTCGGACACTTAAGCATAATAATAATAATAATAATAATAATAATAATAATAATAATAATAATAGTTAAAACACAAATATATAAAATACAAATAAATATATTTATTTATTGATCATAAAATTAAAAATAAAAAAACTTATCTGCGTTTGGGATTTTAAAGACCGGATTCCTCCACACTAACCCTCCCTTTCAGCCCCAGCACAACCCTCGCCAAAATGTTTCACTCTTGCTTCTTCTTCAAACAGACAAACACTTATCTGCGTTTGGAATTTTAAAGACCGGATTCATCACCCATGTCAACACGTGTCGTGCATGCAAGGATGGAGGCTGCCACTCGCAATTTGCAACTTGCCTTCTCCGCCTGCTAAATGCAAACTACGTTTTGGGAACCCCAGACTTGTCAAAGGCTGCTCATGTCTGTATGCAGGGGGCCAAGAGACACGTTTCGAGACGTGTTTGTTCTTTCCTACCAATCGCAGCCTGCGTTTTGCAGCAAGTTGCAGATTTTTTATTTTCGTTTCCAGTAAAACGTTACCTGCGATTTTGCAGGTTCTGAGCAACACAGATCCACATTTGTGGACAACACACCATGTACCCATATTCATGATTATTACCATTATTTTATCCATTATTAAATTAATTTCTGACTATGCTCTATCTTAATTATATTAGATTAGATTTCAACACTTAGATACATATAAGAGTAAAATGATTTAGAAAGGTATAACAATGCATTACATTAGATAATAATTCATAAATAACAATATTTCTTTAATTAAATTTATTTTGTCTAACTCTCAAACTAACGAATGGTAGTAGGTAGATTTGTTCTTTTTCAAAGGAATAATATTGTATAGTTAATTGTTTAAATAACGTAATTTTGAAAAAAAAAAAAACATTCCCATATTATCATTCAATATAAAAGTTAGTTCAAGTAGCTAGATATATACTTTTAAAAAGTTGATATAAGTCTTGTCAATAGGTTTAATAACAACTTTAGAAGCAGTCTTCATTAGTCTTCAGAGATAAAGTTCACAAAAGGTTAATGTTCTATTTCGGTATCTCCTCGCATTAGATATTCCTTTCAGTGTGATCTTATCCACCGTTATTTGTCGGCAACTTTCCAACAGGACCAACCTAAAATTAATGAAACTAGTAAATTAAATAAGGAAAAAACATTGATTTACAGTTAGAGAGTTTTCTTTTTCTTTTTGTTAACCTAGAAATGAAACTTTATTTTATAAGGAAAAATAATAGACATAAAATTGTGTCAAAATTGGGTTTCTGAAATCTATTTGGCTTTTATAGAGCTTTAAGGTAAATTTGTGAAATTGTTAACCCTAATTTTAGATACCTTGTTTTTCTTTAATTTAAATTCTGCTCTAACGTAACTTGATGATTATATAGAGTACTAAAAGTGACTGCAGAATTAATAAATGAAAGAATCAGCTTTAAAATAGTTGAAACAGTTACAACAGTTCCGCCCCTGTCAACTCAGTTGTAATTAACGTACATAACAAACAATCTCTTCTTGACTTGTATCACTTCCATCCATTACAATTGTATAAACTTACCAACCACGTAAATTTCGCTGAATTATTGTATTCGCATGTAAGACGTATTTTAAATACGACACTCATTTGATACATATTTTTATCGTGTTTAATTGTGTTTTAATAAAAAATAAAAAAAAATTTAAATACAATTGGACATACTTAAATACCATCACATGTCAGCGTGTCCACCATTACTCTTAATATATATTTTCAAAATAAATTTAAAAATAGTATATATTATTATTTGTTAAAACAAAAAAAATTTTAAATAATTTATATAATTAAAATAAAATATTAAAAATAATTAAAAAATTAATTTATATTTTAATATCAATAAAATATCAAAATATCATCACAATTTTTAAAAAAAAATATTTTATATTTTTTATATATGTGTGTCATCGTATCTTATAAGATTTTAAAATTCGCGTGTCAGTGTGTCCCGTACCATGTCGTGTCCTATATCCGTATCAGTGTCCGTACATCATAAGTGTAAACAGATCAATTACTAAGAGTGTAACATAATTTAGACGTATAATCATTGATTGAATTCACAATTACCTTCAATTCTCTCTTCACAATTTTTTGAATTCTTACAGACTGTTTATTTTTTCATATGGTATCAAAAGCATCATGTTCTTGATCCATGACCTTAGTCACTTTAGTTTTTGCAAATTCAAAAACTTTCCTTAGCCCAATCCCTGATAAACTTTGTGAAAAAAAAAAATTACATGGCAAAAAAAATTTAGATTTCTCTAAATGGATGTTGCAAGATTTTAATTTGAGCTCTTGACTTGCCTCAGTAGATACTACATTCAAGAATCGATTATGCATTATTCATCAGCCTATAAAATTTGGGACAAAATCCAACAACATTTTATCACTTCAACAAAGACTATCATCAAACAGCTCTCAACTTAAATGGGTAAAGAAATTAAAATCTTTCTGCTTTATAATTTATTCAAAAGATAAAAGATATTGTGGATTGTCTTCTTGTTAATGGTTATACCGTTTTTCTTGAAGATCATATTACTTCTCCATGTGATGGTTTACGTGATAAGTTCTCCAATTGCATTACAACAATTCAACCTAAACCTTAACTTTATACCCTTGGTGAGATTATTGAAGCAATGGTTGTTTCTAATGAAGAACTATTAGAAAGATTCAAACAATTTTCCACTACATTTGCATGCACAAACCGGTTTAATAATTCAACATTTTCTAGAAAAGGCAATAGAGACAGAAGATATTTCACAAGAAGATTTGGGAGAGGTGGTAGGAATTCTTGGTGTTAGAAACAAGAGACAAAATTGCAGAAAAGATTTGTATATTATTGAGTGTATTCAAGTTGTCTATTCAAATTGTCTGGAATGATACAATATAAAAGGGTATTTATAGGTACTAAGAGAATCGTAATAATAAAGACGTAATCTCCTATAATAAATATTCAGATATACTAAATAATACTAATCACTACAAGAAAAATACCCATTCAGGTACAATTGAAAAGTGTAGCCAAAAGTAAAAAAAAAATGATGCCTTAGGCTACGGCTACGCTTTCTGAGCTATGGCTACGCTTTTTGGGGTGATTCCTATTCGGCCGTTGCCTATTCTCAAAGGCTACGCTTTTCTACACTAAGGGCTACGCTTTTCAGCTTCTATTTTTGTCAGAATAGGCTACGCTTTTCAACGCTACTGCATCACCTGTAAAGCGTAGCCACATTGTATACCATGGCTACTTTTTATAAGTGTAGCCTTATGTCCCTCTTTCTTTTTTTTTTTTTTGTATATTATAACTACTCTATATAAGTATAGCCTTAGGTCCCTCATTGTTTTTTTTTTATTTTCTATATATATAATTATGTATTTTTAATTAAATGAATTAAATATTATAAAATAAAAATAAATACACAATTATACTAAACTAAAAAAATATTATAGCAAAACATAGCAAATACATTCTAAAGATTCATAAGCACTGTAATGTTACAATATATTAATACATAAAACAATGGATCCAACTATTCAATTGAACAATCATTCAACAATAGAGTAAAAAAATGAAACATGTATAAACTACTACTTTCCATGTATCAATGAATATAAAGAAGATTACAAATTAAATCTAAAATTAAAATAAATAAAAGAAAAGAGAATAAACAAAGACCTTAGTGCCCTGAGTACTAAGTCCCTATCAGTTGTGTGCCTGAAAATCATTTGAACGTACCCCACACAAAAAAGAGGATTTTTTTTTTGTTGGAGCCACTTATGTTGCCTTCTAGTGCCTTCATAAAGTGTTGAATAAATTCAGGGTGTCCTTCATAAGTGGCGGCAGTAATGAGATTACCATCTTTTACTGCCATGGTGTCTGGTTCAACCCAATGAGTACCAGAGGCAACCAATGCTGGTTTAACTGGAGGAAAAGCAATGCACTTGCGATCTTTAGCTACACCTACAGCCGCCAGAATCAACTGTCCAAAGAGCATTCTGGAGGTGATTCCTAATTCCTCGTGTCAAGAATTCATTCCAAACAAACATGGTCTCATAAAGGACATGGCCTGTCTCATTATCACACATGTTTCTTTGAAGACTACACATAATGTAATATGAGTAGCTGAAAAAGAAATCCTTTGTAAGATCGACTGTGCACAGCAGCTTCTTGTATCTAAAATAACAATGAGAAAAATCATATAATTAATCAAAATGTGACATTCCAAAATAACAGAAAATGAGGCAAAAATGTTGCGTTAAAATTCAATGATGGGACAAGGGAAAAATAAAAACACCTAGCACAACACAATCATGTCCTATTTCATCACTAACAAATTCCCAATCAAATAATTTCTCCTCAACAAATCTGTGTCACTGTAGAAGTAGAATAACATAATAATTTCTCTGAGAAATTTGATGAACCCTAAAAGCATAGAAGTAGAATAACATATTATGATAAGTACCTAATAATTTGTCAGTATCCGGGAAAGACGTGGTGATATTAATTAGTACTAATCATATTATGTTATTATGATAAGTACTAATAATTTATCTTTTCTCAATAGGCAACTTAAGCCAAATCCCCTTCTTTCCCTGCAAATCCTCATAAGTCAGGTGTGGTTTGTGAAAAACATGAACATTCACACATGATGCTAAAGTGAGATTTTTCATGGTAACTACTTTTCTAATCAGATATAGCAAACTCGACACCAAAAATCAATGAATATTTTAGTACTTGTTGGTCCATATACCTATTTTAAGACCATGAGATATGTTTACTTATTTTACAAGTTTAAGAAGAATCTCCACCCTAGGATTTGAACTCACACCCTATATATCTAAGGGTTTTGCTAATCAAACTAAGTTGTTAGTTTAAGACTTCAATAGTAAAAAATATTAATTAAAAACTAAAACTTTCAATTTTCAACTATATGCAATGAATTAATACCTTCCAAAAAATTTTACCATTAAAAGAAGATAAAAAAGTAAAGTATCAATTAGGAGGTGAACCTGCTAAGTCTTAATCCTAACACCATTAGTAGTATCCTTAATAATTGCTGTATCTAAAATCACTTTCATCACTATGCCAGTTGAATTGTCTTTTCCAAGGCTCTTAATGCTGAAAAAGTTTAGATATGAAGTTAGAGGGATATGAAGTTGGAGGGATGACCATAATAATGGCTAAGGAGTCAGCAAGCACAAGATTGCCATCCACCAGAACCGGCACGAAACCAACGGGGTTGAGCTTGAGGAATTTTGAACATGATCAAATAAAATATTGAGTAAACACCAATCATACTGCACATGTAAAATAGTCTTTTCTTACAAAATTCATATCTATAGAGAACCAGAAATTCAGGGAAGACTACCATTTTGACCCCTGAAATAGACTTTCCTTACAAAATAACCATTTCAAGTTTTAAATTTGACAAACTAAATCCAAGAGAGCATATCATTACTTGTTATTTATAGTTCTTGTTAGCAGAAGATTGGGGATTGAGTAGTGAGGATGTTGAGGAAAATAAAAAGAAGAGAACAAACCGGGATGAGATTTCTCTCCCTTTAAGAGATTGACGGCTATATAGTCATATTTTAGGCCTGAAATGAATGAAAATCACAATCGTATTCAGAGGAAGAAAGAAGTAAGGAAATTATCATAGAAACACAAAACTATTCCAACATCACCCATGAGACTATAGCAACCAAGATAATCAAGGTTTGGGTTGGTTATACAAGAGAATTAAGAAGAAGAAGAAGAAGAATAAGGAGAAGTGGAAAATGGAAATTACGAGTTACTAAAATCACTAAACCATATAAAGAGATAAGGGATGTAACTAGCACCAAATTGAAAGCTTTCAGTTCATACTTAAAACACAGATATAATTTCTAATACTCACTTTAGTAGGCATAACCCTTCCCTTTTCTTTACGAAACTGATTATACACAATTACTTATACAATTCATAACAACAGTTTTAAAATTCAAATAAAAAAAAGAAAAACTCGCAAAATCCTCAACATGCCAAGAAGGGGGAAAATAGTGGGAAAAAACACAAAAATAGAAAGAGAAAAGCAAAGTAAGAAAATAGCATGGAAGACTTCAAATGCATGTAAGAACTAGAAAAGGAAAAATTAAGCTTTGCCACCAATCTTAATCATCTCTTGTTCTTCTCACGGGAGACAATGACAGAATCACCAAGAGCACCAGCTTTGCCACCAACTTTAATTCTCTCTTGAAGGAACTTCTCCTGAACTTTTTTTGGATGCAACCTGATAAAACCAATTAATTAAGCTTAGGATAAAACCATAAAGAATAATTAGGAAAAAATATGATTTATAAATCAAATTAGACATAATAAATAAATCAAATTAGACATAATAAATAAATTATATGGTGATTAAATGTATGCCAAAGACCAACTTTGAAGCATTTCAAAATGGTAGAATAGAAAGAATCAATGTCAAAGAATCCTATACATATTTTTCCAACAAATAAATATTTATTCACCACTTTTTAAGTCTAAGTACTTATGTAAATTTATGTGCCTACAAATATTTATTCACATTCACCCTTATCAGTCACATAAAACTAGTATCAAATTACAAAATACCATGATCCATATTCTCCCCCATTGCTACTGTACCAAAAAGTGATAGTGACAAATAAAAAGATTGTTATGCAAATCTGTTTTACAATTACACATGATGTGTAGATAGAGCAGTTGGCACTAAGAAAATTAGAGGAGTATAGCAAAATAGGGTGACATTAAACATGCAAGATTTTGATAAATTGGACCAAATAAATAAAAAATAGAAGAATCTATTGCCAATATCTGACCTGCGATAGTGTCACGCAGTTTCGATCAGCAGTGGCATTGATTAGCACCTGACATGTTAAGTAAGTGAATAAGTGTGAGTATCAAAATTGTTTAAGGTGGAGTTAATGTCAAAAATAAAAACCAGGGAAATTGATAAACATAAGGACACTATTCTATTCTTTATCAGAAGGTAAGATAAAGAACAAATATGTTCCTTTTGCTTCACTCAAATTTTAACTCCAGTTGGCACCATCTCAGAGAAAGAACAAACTTTGAAATGCTGAATTCAGTGATAGGAATATTTAGGAACATGAAGCTCAACTCAAAACACATGGAATTAGTTAACAGATAGAGTAAAGAGGAGGTACCTGTCACGGATTTGAACTTGTTCCATCATGGACGCCATTCTTTGCTGATAAGCTTCTAGAAGTGATTCCAAACCAGCTAACATGCTCTTATCCATGATTCAATTCAATTCAACTCAACCTAGTGTTCTTCATTCACATTAATCATATATGATCTGTTAAACACGATTTTACAATGAAATAATATGTTGAACTGATTATGGCGAGATATATGATCTGGTATTAATCAACCTAATTAATTAGCAGATGGATCAAAATCGAATTGAGAAAACTAATCCAAATAGAAATCGGAACCTGAAGAAGAGGTCTGGGGAGATTGCAACAGAACTTTTCAAAGGAGAGAATTGCATCCGCACCCTTGGCATCGAAAACGGCACCGATGAAACGCCTACAGAGACATCGAAATTGAAATTGAAATGAGAATGAAATAAAAGTTGGAGAGAGAGAGAGGTTGGGAGTACAAACAGGAAGTAATCGTAGAAGCCGAAAGTGAGGACAGGAGCAGGGCAAGCCCTAGCAGCGGCGGCGGCTTCAATTGACCCCAGGAGCGATGACAGTGCACGGCGGAACAGCCTCCTTCTCTCTCGCGTCGCGTCTTCGTCCTCTCTCTCCATCTCGTTTGCGAATCGTCTTTCTCTCTCTCTCCTCCGGACTCCCTCCTCCACGACGGTGATGGCGGCGACTGCAGCGGCGTTGCGGCGGTGACCCCCTCTCACTCTCTGTTCTCTCGCTTGCGCTTTCATCTCTGTCTTCCTCCTCTCCTCCCTCTAGTTCACTCATTCTCTCGGATCTGGGTGTGTGTGAAAGGGTGCGTGGCGAAGGTGAGTTAGGGTTAGGGTTTTGAACAATTAATTGGAAGGTGAGTTGCGAAGGTGAGGGGGTGAAATTTTCCTCTGATCTGATGGCGAAAGTGAGGGTGTTTGAACGTGAATGTGATTTAGTGATAAAGAGAAAAAAATTACTAAGTTTTGTGGGTGTATTTGGCTCTAGATACATTAGGCATCACTTTTAAAACGCACCCAAAATTTAACAAATAGGCTACTTTCTAAAAGCGTCTTCTTTGATACGAAAAACGAACCTATAGATATCAACCTACGGCTACGCTTTATAAGTGATTTCTATAATACCTAAGGCTACACTTTTTAAATGATACAACAATTGTGTATCCTTTTCTCTTATAAAAAGTCAACACGGAGAAATAATTGTGTATCCTTTTCTTTTAAGTGATTTCTATAACAATTGTGGCTGAATGGGTATTTTTCTTGTAGTGAATTGATTCTAATTGATTCTAATTATATTCTAACACTTGGCATTCAAACTTTCAAATAAAATGTCAATTATGTGGCAGAACAAAACATTCAGCCTTTGCAATGTTATTTTAGGTTCAATCAGAATTTTTATGGACTATCTTCTTCTAATTTATCCTCTTCATTAAATCAAATGCTTTAGTAGAATCGCCCTTTACCTCCTCCTTCCTCTTTTCATCAATCAAATTCTTGCTTAGTAACTTTTTCTTCTGTTGTTGAGAAATCTTATATCCTAATTAAAGGCTAGTCATCATCTTATCAATGATGCCTCCAGTATCATGAATGAATTAGACTACATTGGACCTAACCAATTGTTCATTGCCAATCGTACAAGTATCTCAATTTCACAATTTGAAAATTTTATCTTAACTAACCTTGCAACTAATACAAATTTCACTCTCAAAACTATTCTTTTCATACCACGTATTGCTAAAAATTTACTCAGTGTGGCAAAGTTTTATCTTGATAATAATTCTTTTCTTTTGAATTTCGCACTTTTCATTGTCTTGTTAAGTCACATGTGAACAAAGAGATTCTAGGTCAATGACTATTTAGGAATGACCTTTATGCGTTTGATAACACTAGAAGAAAAATGTTGAATGCCGTCGAATTTAGCGTTGGACGTTAGCGGCAGGTTTACCGGTAGATTTGGCAATAAATTCGTTAGATAAAAAGGTTACCGTCGAATTTGATATTTCGACAGTAAATTCACCAGTAATAATTAGAGGAAAAACAAGAAAAATTGGCGCCGAGATTACCGTAAAATTTACCATCGGATTTATCTCCCGGTAAATCTCAATTAATGGAACATTGTGTTTTGGTCATATGCAATGTATTACCGTCGGATTTATTTGTCAGTAAATCCGACGGTAAACCTGATCTAAATTTAAAATGCGCAGCTCTCTCCCTTCACTTTCGAGAACACCCTTCTCTCTCCCCCATTCTCCTCTCTCTTCTCTCTCTCCTGCAACATTCTCCGGTATCCCCTCCGGCCACCCTCTGCCAACGCTGTCGAGGTCCATTCTCCTCTAAAGTCTGTGTCAAGTTGCTTGGATCGTGTTTCGTTGCCTCAAACGAAGTTGCTCCATCTGTATCCACTACCGTTGGAAGAGGTGCCGCTACCGCTCCCTCTGTCGCTGGAGCTGTGTCTCTCCTCCGTCGTCCAGGTAGGTTGCCTTCATCCCTCTCTTAATTCCACTATGTTTTCATTTTTTTAATAAAAATCCTAACTCCTTTTTTGCCCTAACCCCTTTTTTGAACCACCATTCAGGTCCACCTCTGCCTCTAATTCTTCTGTCTCGGCTGCTTCAGTGCTCCATTCAAGTAACTTCTTCACTGCTTCTTCCACAATTATTATCATCCTGCGACAGTTTTATAATTTGAATATCATTCATTGTAAAATGTTAAAGGGTTTTGGACATCATTCTATTAAAAGGTACAAAGCACGACTTGTTGCAAAAGGATGCCACCAAGTTGAAGGCATTGATTTTTCACATATTTTAGTCCTATTATTAGACCATCTACTATTTCTATTGTTCTTACCATTGCTCTTACTAAGGGATGGATTTTTAGGTAATTTGATTTTAGTGATGCCTTTTAGAATGACAATCTTTCTAAAATAGTGTTAATGGAAAAACCTTCTAGATTTGAGAACACTAACCCCAGTATTGTTTGCATGTTGAATAAGGCCATTTATAGCCTTAAACAAGCATCTTGTGCTTGGTATATGAAACTTAGTAACACACTATATAAGTTTGATTTTCAAAATACCAAAAACTACCATTTCTTATTAACCCGATTCATCTCTTCTTTGACAATTTTTATTATGACCTATGCTGATGACATCGTCATTACTGGAGAATCTTTGGGTGAAATAGATAAGCCTATTTCTCAGCTTCATTTATTATTCTCCTTAAAAGGTCTTAATTTATTATATTTTTTTTCTAGGCTTGGAATTTAATTACTTGTCTTCTAACATACTTCACATATCTCAAAATTAAACAAGTATATCTTGGACTTACATAATCAGGCTGACATGAAAGATTCTAAGTTAGTTTCCACTTTTATGCTTTTTTATTTGAAACTTACTCACCTAGGCACTGATTTTTACAAAAATCTAACATTTTATCATTTTACCATGGGTGGTTTTCAATATGCTACATTAATTGATCGTGAACTTGCTTTTGCAGTAAATTAGGTGAGTCAATTCATGCATAAACCTTTAACCACTCGCTGGATAGCTGTAAAACAGATTCTTAAGTATTTGGCAGGTGTTGTCAATTTACTCCTAGTTCTGATTTCTGAATCATAGATTTTGCAGATGCAGATGAGATAGGTGACATCGATGATCGTCGCTCTACTAGTGGTTATTATGTTTATGTTGGTGATAATTCTATTTACTAGACCACACACAAACAAAAAACTGTGAATGGTTTTTCCACTGAGGCAATATCTTGATCATTAGCTGATATTGAGGTGAGACTCTCTGGACATAGAAGCTATGCTTCGAACTTATGATTCATTGTTCTGTTCCTCCTTCAATGTATTGTGGCAATCTTAGCGCAGCCTTGCTTGCATCGAATTCTATCCTATACATAGTTGTTCAATATATTTCAAAATTGATTTACGTTTTTTCCATCAAAGAGTTGCTTCCAAGCATCTTTTCGTGGAGCACATTTCTTCTAGTTCTTAAGTTATGAAAATGCTAACAAAAGCTCTCTTCTTTGCTACTTTTTTTGATTTTGAGGGGGATATAGAGAGTACTACTAGTGATACAGAATCATGAAATGAAAGAATATCAACTTGATGTTGTTAACGTACACAACAAACAATCTCTTCATGACTGATATCACTCCATTACAATTGTATAAATAGATCAATCACTAAAAATGTAACACAGCTTAAACTCATAATCATCGGTTGAATTTACAATTACATTCTATTCTCTCTTCACAACTCTTCGAGTTCATACACATTATTCATTATATATATATATATTGAATTATTATTTTTCTGTGAATTTCAGTCACTAATAATTGTATTATACGATGATCTGGCACTACAATTTGGCGTCTACGAGCTATAATTCAGAGATTAGATCAAAAGAATGTTAGGATTTTCATAATGCATAAATAACCAACACATAACTCAGTCGTTATACCTATAATTCGACCATTACAATCTGGTTTATTCTGTATTACTTGGTAACTTCTACCTATTATTCGGAGAAGAAGTCTTGATACGTTACCTATAACGCGGCCAATGCACTACAAGAAATTTGCCAGATACCATCGAATTTACTTAAAAATCTATTGGTAATATGTTTACTGTCGGATTTAGCATCGAAATAAATCTAATGGTATGAACCTCGCTGGTAATTATTTACCAACGAATATTTTCGTCTGCTGCTAATTACCATTGAAAATTTTCTACTAGTAGTTTTTACCGTCGGATTTATCATATATTATTAACTAATAATTAAATTAATAACTACCGGCGGATTTAACCCACTGTAAATCTATCGGTAAACTTAAATTTTAATTTTTTTTAAAACAATCCGATTCAATCAGATCAAATTTCAAATAACAATTTTAACAACAAAAAATAAGTCCCAATACAAACATAAATCTTACAATGCTGAAAAATCACTCAATAAATTGGCCCATAACTCAAAAAAAAAATGATAACACTCAATACAACGACATGATAACTTCATCACAAATCATCACCAACAACTCAATAAAATAGTTGAGAATATCACGGTAACCATATTATAGTTCTCACTACAACCAGTGGCGGAGCTTAGTTCAGACAAGGGGGGCCATGACCCCCCCAAACTTTTTATAAAAAACTTAGTAGTACTTTTTCAAAAGATAAAAACTAGTTCAATTGACTTAAATACTTTACTATGCTTAAAGTATCTAATAAATTCAATAAACAACACTATCTCTATTTTTAAGTTCAAATATAAAAAATTAGTTATTTTTTATTTATTTAATTTAAATTATTTTATATTTTACTATTTATTTAGTTTAATTTTTTATATGATAAAAAATAATAGAATATTCAATAAGTATTAATATTATTGTATTTCTATAAATTGATAAGAAAAATTCAATAAATATTATAAATTTTAATATTTGTCCTTCTAACTTCTTCTTTACATATTTTACAGGATATATATTCAAATTTTTATATAAAATAATAATAAAAAATCAAAGAATTGATACATTTTTTAAGAGGAAGGCTAATATTTAAGAAGGAGAACATATCACTTTTATAATATCAACACATGTAGATAGTTCTTCTACTTTAATGAATCACGAAGAAAGTGAGATATAACCTTCAAAAGTTCAAAACGTTACATCTAATGACTTTAACCTTAACTTTTTGGAACGTGATCTTGAAAAACAGCTTTAAATTTGGCAATATCACCCAAACCGGAGAGATAAGATTAGACGAGCTTATCTTAAATGGGATCCATATCAAAAACATTTTGACAATTATTTTCTATCTGGCCCCCCCTCCCAAAATTTTGTTTCAAGCTCTGCCACTGACTACAACCATAGCTTATGATTCACTAACAACATATTCAAAATGTTTAGACTCTATTCACTTATAGAGTCTATATAAAGTAACATTAGGTCAAGATAAAAGACATCAAAAAATCCAATAGTCACTCAAGTTATTTTTATTCTTTTTTTGAATTATTACTAACTTGAGTATTGAAATACATTTATAGGTACACATCGTGTCTAGTGTTCTTTAGAATCTAGCGTAAATTAATATAAAATATAATAAATACAAAATTAAATTTATTTGATGGATGCAACCCCTCTTATTTAATAAAATGGTTTAAGAATAAACTTATTTTTTTCTCAAAAATCGATAATCGTAATTTTTATTTTCCTCACAGAATTAATGAACTAAGTGAATATCTAAACCCAATAATTGGTAATAGCGACTTCTGTCCTACCAAAATTGTTAATCGTGATTTGCTTCCTTCTCGTATTCAAGCAAATCATCTCATTATGTGAATTTAGCACATTTTTTAATTTGTTCGTTCCACATTTTAAAAATATTTAACATATTTTAGTATATATTTTTAACAGTGACAGATGTATATAAAAAGCTGGGCCTCGTCGGGCAAGTGCCTTTACTGGGAAGTAAACTCTTGAAAATACACCTAAATTATTTTGTTGTTAATAAAAATATTTTTAAATTTTATTATTAATAAAAATATCTTTAAATTATTAAAAAAGTGACAAATATATATATTTATAAAATAAAAAGTTTTACATTAATAAAAAAAAATAATGTAGCAAACATAACTATGTGACAAGTGAAATTTTCATGTTAATAAATAAATCATGTGACACTTTTTTATTAACGAAATAAGTTTTTTATCACAATTATGTATTTTTAATACGTTTTTATTGATAAATAAAATTTAAATGTATTTTTATCAATGTCAAGATAATTTAAATATGTTTTTTGTGATTTATCTTTACTAAAATTTAAAATTATTTTTAATAATATATAATAATAATATTTATGAATCTTATTATGTTATTGAATTTGCTTTGATTATATTAAATATTATAAAAATTATTTTATTATTATATTGTTTATATTTTATTTCTACTGTTAAAATTTTTTTGTCACTAATTTTTAACATATATTATGTTGTGTAGAATTAAAAAAAAATTATGGATATTTTAAGAAAAACATGTGTAGAAAAAGATTGGGTAAAATCCACGATTTGATAAAACTTGAATTTTTTTACCATCTATATATATTTTTTTTGGACTTTTCATGTCCTGCCAGAATGCTCCTTTCTCTTTTGATGAGTACTTTCTGCAACTACTTATTTTTGGATTTTTTTTTTTTTTTTTGGCAATTATATCCTCTTTCTTGGGGAGAAGATGCCAAATTTAAGACATTAAAAAAAATAAAAAATGAATATTTA